>NC_051186.1:102986104-103172911 GCF_013339695.2 Rhipicephalus sanguineus
GTAGTGCTGCATCATTTTCGTCTGAACCAAATCCTCCGTTAACGCTCCCTACGAACACGAACTTAATTGATCTTCAACTGGACGGTATTTCTATGACAGCGTTAATTGATACTGGAACTCAGGTGTCTATCATCAGTGCGCATCTCTGCCGTCGACTTAAGAAAGTACTCACGCCTGCTGCAACTAAAGCCGTACGCGTCGCCGATGGCGGTACTGTTGCCGTCACAGGAATGTGTACCGCTCGAATAAGCATTGACGGCCGCCACGTTCCCGTCCTCTTTACCGTGCTAACCAGTTGCCCTCACGACCTCATCTTAGGGATGGACTTCCTCTCGACACATTCTGCCCTGATTGACTGTTCTGCCGGTACCCTTTGCTTGGAACTTCCTCTTCTGCCCGATACGAGCCCCAAGCTCCAGAACAGCCTTTGTACCACAGAATTTATTCGCATGCCGCCTAAAGCCCTGACATTCGTCGAATTGGCAAAGTCTTCACCGGTGCTTGACGGGGACTACGTCGTCACGCCTATTGCTGATATCCTCCTGGCGCGCGACATCACTGTACCACACTGCGTTGTCACCGTAGCCGCTAACCGGATACATCTCCCTGTTGTAAATTTCGGCTTCACGAAGCAAGTGCTACCCCAAGGCATCTGAGTCGCCATGCTCCGATCAATATCAGATGACCACGTCACCATTTTCGCTGCCGACGTGTGCTCAGATGTTCCTTGTCGCCCACCGGATACCACACGCCTCGACATGAAATTACGTCACATGATCGCCCCGGACCTCGAACCTGAGCAATCAGCCGCTCTAAGCCGCCTTTTGGCTTCTTACCGCGACATCTTTGACGTCGATAATCGACCACTAGTCCAGACTTCTCTTGTAAAGCACCGCATAAACACCGGGGATTCTCTTCCCATTCACCGTCGACCATATCGGGTGTCTGCCGCAGAGCGCACGGCCATTCAACAAGAAGTGAACAAGATGCTAGGCAGAGGCATTATTGAACCCTCATGGAGCCCTTGGGCGTCTCCCGTCGTGCTAGTTAAGTAGAAAGACGACACGTGGCGCTTTTGCGTTGATTACCGCCATCTTAATCGAATTACGAAAAAGGGCGTTTACCCTTTGCCCCGAATTGACGACGCTCTTGATTGCCTACACGGCGCGCGCTACTTTTCTTCAATAGACCTACGCTCTGGCTACTGGCAGATTGCTATGGACGAGAAAGACCAAGAAAAGACTGCGTTTGTAACTGCCGATGGCCTCTACCACTTCAAGGTTATGCAGTTCGGTCTGTGCAACGCCCCAGCCACGTTCTAGCGTATGATGGACTCTCTGCTACAAGGATTCAAATGCACAACCTGCCTTTGTTACCTCGACGATGTCCTTGTATATTCGCCTACATTTGAAACCCACCTTCGGCGTTTGGCAGCTATTCTTGACGTCTTCCGCAAAGCTGGCCTCCAATTGAATTCGTCGAAGTGTCACTTCGGTCGCCGGCAGATTACAGTCTTGGGCCACCTCGTCGATGCTTCAGGTGTGCAGCCGGACCCAGAGAAAATTCGTGCAGTCACGAGTTTTCCTGTACCCCAATCAGCCAAAGACGTCCGAAGTTTTGTGGGACTCTGTTCCTACTTCAGGAGGTTCGTGGAAAATTTTGCAACAATCGCTCGACCACTCACTGAACTTCTGAAACACACACTGAACGTGCCTTTTACGTGGGGTCCCGCTCAAACCGCCGCTTTTGCTCGCCTCGTCACACTTTTGACAACGCCGCCTATATTGGCCCACTTTGATCCATCCGCTCTGACGGAGGTCCGAACCGATGCTAGTGGTCACGGGATCGGAACCGTCCTAGCCCAAAGACAACAGGGACACAACCGCGTTATCGCGTACGCCAGCCGCCTCCTTACAGCTGCCGAGCGCAACTATTCCATTACAGAGCGTGAATGCCTTGCTCTTGTCTGGGCAGTCTTGAAGTTCCGCCCATATTTATATGGCACGCGCTTTTCTGTAATAACGGACCATCATGCGCTCTGTTGGCTTTCGTCACTAAAGGATCCTACTGGCCGCCTTGGTCGCTCGGCTCTGCAACTCCAAGAATATAGCAACACAGTGACGTACAAGTCGGGCCGCCTATACCAGGACGCAGACTGCCTGTCTCGCTACCCGGTCGATGAATCGAGCACCATCTCTGACACCGACGCCGACGCTTGCGTCTTTTCACTTTCCTTACTGACAAACATAGGCGACGAGCAACGCCGTGATGCGTCCTTGCGTACTATCATCGAACGCCTAGAATCATCGTCTACCGACCGGTCCCATCGCTCGTTCGTCCTCCAAGATGGTGCACTCTACCGCCACAGTTTTCACCCAGATGGACCAGCCTTGCTGCTTGTTATTCCGAAACACCTCCGCTCGGCTGTCCTTCACGAACTTCATGACCTTCCAACGGCCGGTCACCTTGGTGTATCGCGCACTTACGACCGCATCCGCCGACGCTTCTTTTGGCCAGGGCTTGCACGCTCCGTCAGAAGATATGTTGCGGCGTGTGAGAAATGTCAGCGCCGCAAAACACCATCGACGCTTCCCGCCGGGTGCCTTCAACCCCTTGACATTTCGTCAGAACCGTTCTTTCGCGTTGGCTTAGACCTACTTGGCCCGTTTCCCGTGTCTTCCTCTGGCAACAGGTGGATAGCTGTGGCCACAGACTACGCCACGCGCTACGCCGTCACACGAGCTCTTCCAACAAGCTGCGCCACCGATGTCGCCGACTTCCTCCTACACGACGTGATTTTGCAACATGGAGCTCCACGCCAGCTGCTTACGGACCGTGGCCGCACATTCCTGTCGAAGGTTATAGCCGACATTCTGCGGTCATGTGAAACGAGGCACTAGCTTACTACGTCCTACCATCCGCAGGCAAATGGCCTCACGGAGCGTCTCAATCGAACACTTACAGACATGCTTGCGAAGTATGTTTCCTCCGACCACTCCGACTGGAACCTTGCTTTGCCATACGTGACATTTGCGTACAATTCTTCGCGCCACGACACTGCTGGTTACTCTCCATTTTTTCTGTTGTTCAGCCGACAACCAACGTTGCCCCTGGACACCGCCATCCCGTTTCCCGCAGTACCGCCCAGTGAATATGCCCTTGACGCTATCACCAGGGCTGCCCAGGCACGTGAAACCGCCCGCACTCGCCTTTTGACTTCCCAAAAAAACCAACGGCGGTTGTACGATCGCAGACACCGAGACGTACACTTCTCGCCCGGTTCCTTGGTCCTGCTTTGGCCGCCCACCCGTCACGTTGGGATGTCAGAAAAACTGATGCCTCGATACACAGGTCCATACAGAGTCGTTCGTGCGGTTACCCCGGTAACTTATGAAATCGCTCCTCTCGGCTCGTTGCCTTCATTTTCCACACCGACCAGCGATATCGTACATGTCGCACGCTTGAAGCTCTACCACTCTCCCAGTGACGTTGACATCTGCTGCGCCGACACGGCGCTTCTGCCGCCGGGGATTATGCTACATGCATACTGCGAGCCCCTTGCACCATGCGCGTGCGCCGGACGAAGAGAAGGGAGACCTCTCTCTGCTCGGGCTCTTGGGTGAACCGGTCAGCGCTGCAACCACTCCTGTAAATATATCGTGTAGATAGTCTACGGACTACAGTCTACCGAGTCGTCGTTCACGTAACAATAGGATAGTTTTTTTGCGGGGAAATTAAACGCAGAAATTGTGGTCTGCCTGTCTGTCTGTCTGTCTGTCTGTCTGTCTGTCTGTCTGTCTGTCTGTCTGTCACACGATTTAGTTTCAGCCACCCGGCCGCAGTTTAAGCTCTTGCTGAACGCCCAGCCATCTTGAACTGGTAGCTGCGTTCAACTTGTGAACATAGTCATTCAAAGAGCACATATTACGCATATCTGACGCACAACATCAATACGTAAGTATTAAAGTATTAGGTGGTGCGTTCCTTTACTAGAAAATACATAGACAGGTCATTTTAAAGACCCTAGTGTTTCTTAGGCTGCGCTGAAATGGCGCATAAACGGCCGGCAGAAGACTATCGTCTTTCGACGACCTTTGCAGCGTGTCACACAGGTACGCGGACAATTCTTTTTGGTGCATGAGCAACGGCGTGGTAAAAGCGAAGACACAACAGGGTAGTAAATATCGCGCTTTTTTATGTTAATGTTGCATATTCTTCTATTCTTACTCTTGGCAGTATGTTTATTTCAGAAAAGTAACCTGAATGTTGCCCTCCAGCTCAGAAGAACGTTAGTATGCCTAATTAAAAGAAACTTCACTTCCCCTGGAAGTTGAACGTCGACACGTTAAATGATGAAGCAGCAACCAGCACCATCTATTAATGAGCGCCTGCTGACTAACTCAGCGGTGATCTATCCCTTTGAATCCAAACCTATCATCTGAAGAAGCGCAGCGTCCAAGAAGAGCAGCATATTGTGAAGCATTATGTAATGGATGTACCAGACCGCATTGTTTTGTGAAAGCTATAGCAGCGAACTGACAAGCTAATTCTGAAGACGGAGTGTCTATGTCTGCGACTGTCAATACAAGTGTGTGTCATAATTCGTGCAGCCAGTGAAGCAGTAAATATGTAATGGACTACAATTAGTATGTTCACTATTCTTCTAACCACCATGAACTTTAGATAACTTAATATAGCGTGTCTTTCGAAGTTATTACTATAACCATGATTGTTCAATTTTTACGCGATAACGTTAAATAGCTCGTTCGGCGGAAATTCCGGTGTCGGCGTCGGTGTAATTCCACATAGATGCAAAATTCCAGATTGAAGCAATAGTGAAAATTCTAGATAGATGAAAATAACTGAATACAGAGAAAATTCTAGATTGATGCAAATAAATGAATACAGAGAAAATTCGAGATAGATGCAAAAAAAATAAATAATGTAGTGAACAGTACGTGACGACGACGAAGAGAGAAGAAAGCAAGCCACAGTGCGAGCGACAGCCACGCGTCCCGAGCTTGCGCTTGCCTGGATCTTGGCCTTTGACGTCCCTCGGCGTTCTAGCAGTTTGTACGTCAATAAATCACGTGACATTTGGTGGAGCTACGTGGGTTTCCCGTACGACCCTGGATCTTTGCTCCCGTTAGCTTCCCCCCCTTCGTGATACCAACACGACCAACGAGACACCTTCCCAGCCTGGCCCTTCGGCTGTCCACGTCACATGTGGCGCCGTGAATCCTCAGCGGGATCCCCCCCATCTTCTCGGGCTCCGGTGAATCGGACGTGGAAGAGTGGCTGTCGAGGTATGACAAAGTCCGCGCCAGCAACAGATGGGACGATCCAACGAAGCTGGATGTGCAATTCTACCTTGCGGACATCGCCCAACAGTGGTATCACAACCACGAGGCCGAGCTTCCACCTTGGTCAGCTTTCAAGACTGCTATCAAGGACGTCTTTGAACAGCCTGCGGCTCGCAAGCTTTTCGCGGATGAGCGCTTGCGTCAGTGTGCACAACTACCGGGTGAGACCTACACGGGTTACATCGAGGATGTCCTCCATCTGTGCACCCGCGTCGACCCCGCTATGCCTGAGGAGGCCAAAATCAACCATATCTTGAAGGGCATCGAGGACGGCGCCTTTCAGCTGCTACTCGCGCGGAATCCCACCACAGTCGCTGCACCAGTTTCACTCTGTCAGAGTTTCGACGAATTGCGCAGGCAGCGCGCGATCACCCGTCAGGCCCTCCTGACTCCAGACACGCTCTCCAGCTTGCAGCCAGCTGTCCCTCCGGCCGCTCAGCCGACTCTCCAGCCCACGATCAAAGACTTCATCCGTGAAGAAGTCGCGCGCCAGCTGTCCTTACTGCCGCTCACTCACGAGCCGGCGCATCCTCTGGCTCCGGGCATTCAACAAGCCGTTCGGACGCAAGTTGCTGAGGCTCTCCCCCCCATGTTCCAACAACCACCCGTCACTGCGCCGCTTACCTACGCCGCCGTTGCTGCTCGGCCCCCTCAACAGCCTATGCTCTCTGCTCCACCTCGACCACGGATGCCGTCCCATGCTTTGGCGACCACCGCGTAACAACAGCCTATGCCTTACGCTCCACCTCGCCCTGTTATGCCGCCCCGTGTCTTGCCAACATCCGCGTAGGCTTCGTCGCAGCCCATCCCAAGCCCCTCGGCTCCGTCAACCCGGACAATCGGCCCATCTGTTTCTCCTGTGGCCTCGCCGGCCACGTCGCTCGCCATTGTCGCTTAGTTCCTCAATATTCGACGCCGTGGGCATGCCAGTTGCGTCGTCGTCCAGGTCGCCCCCAAACTACGCCCCTCCTCACTTCAACGCCGACGGTAGGCCGGTCGCGTCGTCGTCCCGGTCGCCACCGAAGTATGCCCGTGATGATCAACGACCCAACGACACCCACCGGTCACCGTCCCCTCGACGACGCTCCCTGTCACCTATGTGTCGCCAACCCGCTGCGCAAGAGGGAAACTGATCGCTGCAGTTCCGGAGGCAAGAACTGCATGCGAAGCGAACCGCCCAAGGCCTCCGTCTTTTTCGCCGCAAAACGTTATCGACGTTAATGTTGAAGGGACCACGGCCCAAGCGCTAATTGATACCAGGGCCGCCGTTTCCGTAATCTGCGAGAGCACCTGCCGCCAGTTGAAAAAGTGACCACGTCGCTCTCAGGACTCATGCTCCGCACTGCGAACTCGCAGTTCAAGCACCTTCAGCCGTGTGCACCGCGCGCGTTAATATTCAAGAACTTTATGTCATTGAGTTTTCGTGCTGCCGTCCTGCTCGCAGGACGTTATCATCGGCTGGGACTTGGTTTCGCGTCATCGCGCCATCATAAACTGCGCCCGAGCAGAAGTCGCCCTTACGCCGCTACAATCTTCTGTTTCGGGGCCTCCCATATCTGACGCATGTAAACTTGTCATTGCTGCCGACACTGACGTAGCCCCAAACATAATCACCCATGTCGCCTTGACTTGTCCGGCCGCTCTTGACGGCGCTATCCTGTTCGCCCCGTCAGAGGCGTTTCTCCGCCGCCACGCCCTACGACTGCCGTTTGCCGTACTCACAGTTTAATCCGGTGCTACTATCATGCCGATTGCCAACTTGCGTACCTCGCCCGCTAGTCTACTTCGCGGGGAATATTTGGGAAGCATACATGCCGTTGACCTCTCTGGCTTTCTGCAGTTCGCTGAAGCCCCACTTCACCACCAGCTGAATGCCATGACACCCCTGTTGCGGCACCTCCGAAGTCAGACATTTTTCACCCTTCTGTGTCCCCGGATCTATCATTGGACCATCGACGCGAACTATTGGCCCTTCTAGAAGAGTTCCGCTCATCCTTCGACTGCGGTCAGCCATCTCTGGGTCGCACAACGAGCGCCACGCACCACACCGACACCGGTGGTCATGCCCCTTTACGCCAACGACCATATCGCGTTTCGGCGGAAGAGCGCCGTGTTATCAATGAACAAGTCGATGATATGCTCACGTGCGGAGTCATCCAGCCATCCGAGAGCCCCTGGTCGTCTCCTGTCGTGCTTGTGCGCAAAAAGCATGGCTCTATCAGATTCTGCGTCGACTACCGCCGCGTAAATAAGATAACTCGGAGGGATGCATACCCGTTGCCACGCATCGACGATGCCCTCGATTGCTTGCAAGGAGCAGATTACTTCTCGTCCTCGGATTTACGCTCGGGCTATTGGCAAGCTCCACTGGCTGATCCTGACCGCCCGAAGACTGCGTTCGTCACTCCCGATGGACTCTATGAGTTTAAGGTGATGCCCTTCGGACTCTGCAACGCCCCAGCTACCTTCGAACGAATAATGGATAACATCCTTCGTGGCCACAAGTGGAATACCTGCCTGTGCTACCTTGACAACATTGTTGTATTTTCCCGCGATTTTCCGACTCATCTTGTTCGTCTTCGCGCTATTCTCACGTGCCTGGCCTCTGCTGGCCTTCAACTTAACATCAACAAGTGCCATTTTCCTGCGTACCAACTCACCATACTAGGTGACGTCGTCTGCAAGGAAGACGTTCTTCCGGATCCCGCTAAACTTCGTGCCGTGGCCGAGTATCCCAAGCCCAATTCCATCAAGACGCTTTATTGGGCTGTGCTCGAATTTTCGTCGATTTGTGCGCGACTAGGCTTCTATCACCTCACCTGACGCAGCGGTGTCGGTCTTGGTGCTGTACTGGCTCAACGAAAACAAGGATACGACGAGTACGTTGTTGCTTACGCGAGTCGAACCCTGAAGAAAGCGGAGTGCAACTATTCAGTCACTGAAAAAGAGTGCCTCGCCATAATCTGGGCTTTGACGAAGTTCCGTCCGTACCTTTATGGCCGCCCTTTCGAAGTAGTCACGGACCATCACGCTCTCTGTTGGCTCTCATCACTGAAAGATCCTTCAAGCCGCCTCGGTCGTTGGGCGCTTCGGCTGCAGGAATACGACATTCGTGTTGTGTACAGATCCGGCCGCAAGCACTCAGACGCTGATGCGCTATCCCGCTCACCGTTACCGTCTGACACAGCTTCGCCGTCAGCCACGTCAGCTGTCTTGATGCCCCTTGACTTCGCAAACATGCCGTCGGAGCAACGCAAGGACGCGTGGATCTGCGAACTCGTCGACTTTCTGACTGGTTCATTAGTTCATCCAGCGTCAAGAACTCTCCGTCGTCAAGCCACGCATTTCGCACTCCGCGACGGCCTCCTCTATCGGCGTAATTGCGCACCTGACGGTCGGAGGTGGTTGTTAGTGATCCCACGCCACATGCGCGCAGAAGTCTGCTCTGCTTTTCACAACGACCTGAAAACGCTCACGCTGGCGCTCTGAAGACGTACTACAGCCGCTTGCGTCAGCGATACTACTGGCGCGGCATGTACGCGTTCGTGCGCAAGTACGTACGTGCTTGTACTGCTTGTCAGCAGCGTAATGCTCCACCTCAACTCCCAGCCGGTCCACTTCAGCCTCCACCTTGTCCGGGACGTCCATTCCACCGCGTCGGCATTGACTTATATGGCCCGCTTCCCCCGACTTCCTCTGGGAATCGGTGGATCATTGTTGGCGTGGACCACGTCACCCGTTACGCAGAGACTGCAGCACTTCCAACGGCTACCACAAGAGAGTTTGCGTATTTTATCTTACGCAACCTTGTCCTTCGCCACGGTGCTCCCCGTGAACTTTTGAGCGACAGAGGGCGTGTTTTCCTGTCTGTCGCTATTGAGGCCTTGCTCGTCCAGTGCAACATCGTTCATCGAATGACCACCGCATATCATCCGCAGACGAATGGCCTCACGGAACGATTTAGTCGCACACTCGGTGATATGTCGACAATGTACACGGCATCAGACCAGACCAACTGGGACAACGTCCTGCCGTTCATCACGTACGCGTACAACACCGCAACGCACGCGACCACCGGTTTCTCACCTTTCTTTCTTTTATACGGAAGCGACACGTCCTGCACGCTGAACACTATGCTTCGCTATACGCCAGACTCGTTTGAATATACTGAGATTTCTGACGTTGCCAGATACGCCGAATATTGTAGCCAATTAGCCCGTTCGCTGACCACCGAGGACCAAGGCCACCAGAAGCTACGGCACGACACCGACCGACCTCTCTCTACTTTCACGACTGGTGACATCGTTTGGCTCTGGATATCATCGAGCACTCCTGGCCTTTCCTCGAAATTACGTGCCCGATACCGGGGACCCAACTGCAGTCTTTCTCGCACGTCTCCTGTCAATTATGAGGTTGAGCCTCTGACAGCATCCCACGATTTACGTCGTCGTGGTCGGGAAATCGTCCATTTCAGCCGCCTGAAGCCCTATTACGACCCCACTATACTGACAACGCCTTAAATCGCCAGGATGGGTCCGATATTCATCAGGGGCCAATGTACTGAACAGTACGTGACGACGACGAAGAGCGAAGAAAGCAAGCCACAGTGCGAGCGACAGCCACGCGCCCCGAGCTTGCGCTTGTCTGGATCTTGGCCCTTGACGTCCCTCGGCGTTCTAGCAGTTTGCACTTGATCATCATCAGCACCAGAAGCATCAACAAAGTAAGGAGCTGCGTAGGCTCGCACGGTGCCTTACGGACGCGCAGTAGGTGCTTCGTTGATTTTCAAAAAGCATAATTATGGCGTAGTAGACACTTCGCAACTGTACTTGCAGTAGGCATTCTACGATAGTTTTTAACCACCAATTGTTACTTGCACAGACGTTCCTGTGCATGGCCTGAGGCATGGTTCAGTTGTCCACCGAGAGGCGGAGTGAGGTTACCGATTGAAAAGACGATGCGAACGGGGTCCGATTACGCTATCGCGTTCTACTCTTGAGGCGAAGCTCTAGCGTCCTCCTGAGGTTGCTGCAAGTGCACAAAGCATATCCCGTCTACATACAAATGAGCAAATTTCTGCGGCACTTGACGCTATATGTTAAGGAGGAAAGATTGGCTAGTTGGTGTGAGGCATAATAAAACATGATTACTAGCGTAAACAGGATATGGACGAGTAAAGGGCGTGGTCTAGCCACGTCTCGTTTTTAGTGTTGTTGTCTTAGTACCCTTTACGATAGTGACCATGTCCTACTATAGCATGTATGTGTAGAATTTTATGTATTTCGCTGTAACACATGCTTCCACGACAGCATAGGCTATAATTTCAGGTCGCCATAATGAGCTATATTGAGGACACGTCAGATAGAGATACCTAGGTACATTACACAAACGAAACTATCGATTCGTGAGTGTGCAATATCGTCAAAAGTGAGTGTTGCACTTAAAGCTACCAGCCACATCATGGTACTTGAATAATCTTAATGAATATAATGAAATATTCGAAGTTATGCAATCCTAGGCACCTGTTTCATTTCTCTCAAATTTATTATAATATTCTGCCTCGGTCTCTGTCTTTCGAAGCAGGAAGAAATGATCTAGTAATTTAAAGTAGTGGTCGTAATATATTACCCCTAGATATATTTACTTAATTCTGTACAAATATACGGTCAGGGTCTAAAACCGTTGCAGAAACATGACGATATTGACAAAACCGATGCTCCCTTTCATACGATCCGTCTATTTCAGCCTCATATTCCGATGTTCATCTCTAATAGAGATAATTGCTTCCATGTTTATGAAGGAATAAACCCAAACGTTTATATTTACAATATTTCGCGATAAGTTCAAGTCACGAGATCATGCGGTGCCGGCCACGGACACAGTTGCATCGCAATAATAAACAGGCGTAGAAACAATTTTTGACACAAAAGCTGCTTATAAATATTACCTAACGAATATACAATCCACCTGCAACGTTCATGTGAAATCCCAGCAGCGTACCCCTACACACCTGGGATTCACCTTCTGGCAAACTGCGGAGCAGACGTTACCAACTCGCCCAGCTTTCGACGCTTGTTACACCTGGCTTTTGTTCATAGAACTGTCCATACGAGTCGTTTCGGCAGTGCATAATATTGCTGAATGGCACTAGGGACATAAGACTGTTATGACACAATACTGTAATTTTGCCTTTGTGTTACCGGGTACCGCCATTATGAATCATCTTGAGGTAATCTTAAAGGGGTCCCACAGCACTTTTTCAGCATTGTCAGAAAATGCTGCCGATCGGTAGTTTAGGCTCCTGAGAACGCACGAGCCAAACATTATAGCGGCCTTGAATTAACAATAAATTCTCAAAATCACCTAAAATGCGGTTCCTCTTCTCGTGACAAAAATGATGCGTACGGCGTCACTGCCATTGGCCATGTCATTGGCTGATTAGAACATGGCGAGCTTGGAAGTTACTGCGGCCGCCGCGGGAGGCCGTCACTTCCCCCCGCGCGCGCGCGAGTGCACTGAAAGTATTCGAAGAAAAAAAAGAAAAACTGCTCAAAGTTGCGGGGCGCGCTTGACGTACCTTCTTCCCCCCCGCCACCCCTCCCTGCTTAGCTTGCGGCGCTTTCGTGGGGACGAGAGGAGAGAGAAAACAATTACAGCGTGCGAGAAATCTTTGTATCTCTGTTCGTACTGGACGGATTGTAAAAATTCATGCGGTGGTCGATTCGTGAGGAAATAAGCTCCTTTAATGACGGCATTCTACGGCTACATGAAAAAGTGTTGCAGGGCCCTTTTAATATTATGATTCGTGGAATAGTACATTCTTCGCTTGTTTACTATTAGGGTGTAGCGAGTCGCGTTGAAACCACCGATAGTTAGCACAAGCTGTTGTTTTCCTAAAACCTGGGCATGGGAACGATTCGATGAAGCAACTTCGTATACTGAAATTGGTAGCAGCCTTAGAGAACAGATAGTTACCGAACGTAACAGATAGTTACCGAAGCCTCTTCGAGGCTTTAGGCTTGAGGAGTCCTTAAGACATATCACGTATAATAATGACTGCCAGCTAGAAATAGAACCTGCAAAACATACATGTACTGTATTTCATATCGCCCATCGAACTTTAAGGAAGGAAATGTGTGATGACTGTGAAATACATTTGACCACGTACTTTTCTTTTTGTTATAAGGCTATTACACTATATTTTTGTACGCTCGATGCGTTTAACAGGTTTTCTGCAAAAAACGGTAATTACCTAGCCTTTATAAAGTAGTAAGTTATCGTCTTGTGCATAAGCATCTTACATTTTGAAATATTTCTCATGGTCAACTGGGACGTCAGTAGTGACATCTCAAAATACTGAAAAAGTAAAATTTTCTCACGTGGATTGCATATGTCCATGCAGGATTGAGCGTCAGGAAATTTATTAACGCCATTTCCGCACCCTGAATAGTTGTAACTATCACAGCATTCTGTCGAGGAGTTGAAGAACCACATTAACTTTGCAGACCCATGTTCACAAGGATGCTCATTTGGTGGTGGCGAATTGCAATCACCGATGTCGAGGCCATGCACAAAAGCAGTTGCACTTCCTGTGGACAAATCAAGTGTCACATGGAACACATTTGAATAAATTATAAGCAGGGCGTGGTATATACAAAAACTGCAGTGGTTTATAGCTCATGCATCATAAGTTTTCTTTGTCCCCTATAGTAGGATGAAGCTATAAAGTGGGTTATTGATGAAGGAAGCTACAGGGAGGTGCTCCTGTTTCATTTTACGGAACAATTTTTCTTTCGGCGACTGTGACATGTTGTAGTGCTAAAGACGGCGCAGAGCAGCACAGGCGAAAGAAAACAGACAAAGCACTGTGTCTGTTGTCTTATTTCGCCTGAGTTGTTCTGCGCTGTTCTTAACTTCCAAATTTTCATGTTTGTCTCTAGATCGCAATGAGTACTTCTGAAATTTGAGCTAATAACTATTTCTACACTCATCTTTCGTCAACATGCGGTTACAACTGCCTCGAGTAAACTGAATAGTAAAGTTAAAAACGTCATTGCCACAAGAGGCCTAACAAGCTAAAACAGGAACAGTTGGGTCTCAGCTATCGGCCTCGCTACCAGAAATACTTTTTCTTGCCATTCACAGGCACGGCCTAGCAAACCAAAGAGCACTAATATTTTGCCTGTAAATTCTTTTCACGCTCATAGGTTCCTTTGGGTTGGAGCATTGGGCACTTGGGCTTGCTGTCATCGCCATGCCCTGGAGTTGCGAGACTCAAAAAGCTCCGTCTGGGTCACGGCCTGATCGAGAAGGAGCGTCCGCATGTCCTGACTTGCACCCCCGCACCTTAATTCTTTAATTTGTTACCTGCGTATTGATGCCGACAGCCCATACTCAACCTCCGGTATCAGGATTCTCATAAGCTGACCCCTCGCGGAAAAATCCTGTATCATCCCCGATCAGGACACAATGTTTACGCAGCGTCTCGATGGGGAAGAGACAAATCGCGGCGGAAGTCAGCAGCGCGGTAAGTAGCTACGCACAGCATGACATTCTGTTCTGACGCTGAAAACCTCTATAATGTTATTCACTTTGTAGGGGAGTTAACGTTACTGAAATCATTTATAAAAGCGCACCCGGACATTTGCCTTTACGAGAAGCAATGCCACAAGGACAGGCCTAGTTCAGATGTGTTAGATCGACAAGGCTGCTAACGAGAGCACTATGTAATTACCAGCCTGGTATCTCTGGCAAAATTTTTCCAGTCCATTTGGTGGCGCTGCTGCGAACAGCACTCTATCTAGGAAAGCACGGGAACAAAGTTGTTACTTTTCACGTAAGTTGGCTAGAACTCTTGTATCACAGCGAAGGTTAAGCGCCAGCATGAGGGAGTACAGGCAGAGCTGGACAAGGATACTTTGAAATTGTATCGCGATACAATGCAAGATACTCGGGCAACAAGTATTTGAGTTCCAGATAGAACGTTCCTTCTGAATAATTGTATCCGATACGATGATTACCCATTGTATTTTAAGATACTTTGATACATTTGCAAAATTGCCGTTCTAGATCATTGTAATGAAGCAGCAAACGCCTATGTACAAAAATGTTTCCTTGAAAACGTCTTAACTGCGACTAACTTTGCTTAATTTAAGAAACATCTGTTAGTATCCGAGAAGTTTTTTTTTCTTGCGGAAAGCACATTAGTTTCATTCAGAAACAACTGAATGGGATTTGTTTGGATGCTTAACATGACAGTTCGGATACGCTGCGCTGTCAGTGGTTCTTGCTTGAGTCTTTTTTTATGTCAGTGGCTGCTTTACTTGCCTATCACCTAGCGGGCTGTCATATAGTTACAAGAACATCAATAAGTAGTCTCAGCGCGATGCCGAAAATAACGCTGCGTAGATTTACCTTACCCGTAAGTGCGTTACCGCTATCGCAATGCCAGCTCACCTGACAGTTGCAGAGCAGCATCAAAGCTGGTAACAATATTTTAGATGCGAAGTATCTTATGCCGGAGTTCAATCCGGTGGTGGTGTGCGGCGTGACCACCCTTACTGCGCATGTGCATACCCTCCCCACTTCCCCCTCCCTTCTCCACTCCCCCTCTCCACTTCCCTCTCCCCGCCCCCTCTCCATTTCCCCTCTTCACTTCCTCTCTCCCCTCCCCCTCTCCACTCTACCTCTGAAACGCGGGCTAGACATGCCAAAATTCTCTCCTGCGCAACGCCGCGATGGGCACCAGCGCATGCGCGTCCCCTCCCTCTCTCTCCTCTCCTACGCTGCCCCCCTCTCGCATGCCTGCTGACTGCGTTCCCCGCTCGCCCTGTGAGAATTAACGGCCAGGCTAGAGGGAAGACAAGACGCGCGTCGCGTTCCTCTTCGCGTTCCACGACGCGAGGTCGGTAGCATGCCCAAAGAACGCCAACAGAACGCGATCGTGCAAGTGCACCGGCTTCACATCGCCTCATGGTCCCCTTTAGCGGGAAATGGTGTAATTTTTTGTGCCGCACGGGCAGTCAGACGGGCCGGCGACGCAATAGAGAGAATTGGTGCTTCTCTGCCGACGTGGGAACGGCCTGCCACGCTAGAGCGCGTTCCGAACAGCCTTAATGAAGTTTTAAAGACGATAGTCTTTCTTGGGGAACTTAAACGCAGAAATTTCGGTTTGTCGGTCGTCCTGTTTGTCTCTGTGTCATTCGATTCGGCCAACGACTAACCACTTGCTCAATGCCCAGCCATCTTGAACTGGTAGCGCCATTCACACTTGTGAACAGTGTCGATCAAAAAGCAAATGTTACGCATATCTGAGGTGCAACATCAATACGCAAGTATTGGATGGTGTGTTCCTTTACTAGAAAATACATAGATACGTAATCCTAAAGATCCTGGTGTTTCTTACGCTGCGCTGAAAATGCCAGTGTTTTTTGGGCCGCGCTGCAAATGTGACGCTATGAGCCAGATGCGGCGAATCAACATGGAGGAGGAGGACTTATGTAATACGGCCGGCAGTAGACTATCGCCTTTCGACGACATTTGCGGTCATTTTTTTAGTTTTAAAGAAAGCCCTGAAGTATGAAATCAAACCACCTAACTGCCCTCATGTGCTACCGTAAAACAGCACTCGCATACGTGCTGCGAGCAAAACAGCCGGCCCGCAGACCATTATTCTATCTCTTCTAAAGGGCCGATAGCTTTTCCTTGTCGTGTGCGGCCGTCAAAAATGTGGACGCGCTGTAAAGCCGTTGCCTACAGCCGGGACCACACATTCCGCCACGGTCCGCGCACCAGTTGTTTCGCTCGAACCAGGTTTGAGAGTGTTGTAGTATGGTAGTGTATGAGGACCATCACGTGGTTATATTTCGCGGGCTTTCTTTAAACGCCAGAAGAAATCACAGCAAGGAAGAGAGAGGCGGCCGACCTGAAATCGACGCACACTTGAAAAAATCAGCCCGAAAAAAATCATACCCTGGATATACATTGCCCCAAAAAATTGGCTTGATCGTTTTCGAATGCCTCTAGACGTGAAGAAACGCACTTGGCCCTAAAGTAATTATTAAAATGTTGCATAATTGACCTCTCTCAATGATCAAATTAAGTACAACATAACAGTACGCATACGAGTGCCACATGACGGCCATCCATGTCGTTGGTTTCATTCAGCTGAGGGTATATACTTCTGGGTAAATATTTCGTTCTAGCTGCGCGGAACACAATTTATAAACGCGATAAAGGCGGCATACTCAAAAGCTATGGCAATTGAGCCCAATTTATATCGTGCACTTTGATGTTAGGTCTAGGAACACAAAACTCGGTGCCTATGGAAAATAGCATAAATGCGTATGAAAAAAAACGGAGTACTTGTTATTATTACGTTGCTGGAATTGCCTCCCTAAAAATCTTTAATATGTTTCTTTATAATGTCCACTATTATAATGCTAACTCACTTTCCGTGTTTTACTCTGTCGTAAACAGAATTTTTGTTACAGGACACTCTAGGGACGCCCAGATCATTTTACCTTTGTAGTCAACATCGCCTTGACAAAACAATAAACTCAAATGAAATGTACAGGTGTAAATAGCAGTAATGACGCTGACAGTTAATAAATGATTAAAGCAGATAACGCATTTTAGCAGGAGGTTACAAAAGATATACAGCAGTAAGCAGACGGGCAAAAACTATACAGAGGCCTAGGTAATGCATCGGATGCAAACGGAGGACGGGTTAGGAATCACTTTGGCTAACAATCAAATTATGATTAAAAGAAATCCTTGAATAATTTAGCAAGAACACGAAAAATACATCACTCCATGATGTGTCGCGTTACGTAAATGCTTGTTCTATTGTATGTAACATGGGCACCCGTGGTGCGACGGCTGTTAGACCAATCTCATAACATGTAAGTTAAACTTACATCCCCGAGATCCTTCAAATCGCTGTTGTGCGAAAGCCGCGAGACGCAAGCAACCCCAATTGGCCTTGCGGTTCAAGTAACTATATACCGCGCAAGAATATCAAAAACAACATTCAGATGTTTCGGATAACGAGGAGTCTCTTGACTCCTCGAATTCGAAAATCATGGTTCCACGAGAACGCATAACGCATAAACCTCCTGTGGAAGCTGAGTTTTGAAATATTGTTGACATACAATCTGCTGCAGAAAACGCAGTGTTACATTTCTTTCGACTGATATTGTAGATTGTTCAGTTTATTACAATGAAACATAGGTTCTACGTTTACCATGATTTAAATATTTGACCATACTGTACTTACTGGCAAGGAGACTTATAAAAAAGCAGATATGTACCCAGTCGTTGACTACTAAGCTCTTCGAGGTCATGTCGTCTGTGGAGAACGAAAGCACGAATTACACAGTCTATTGACGGCAGCACATTAGCATGGGATAACACGAAGACGTACCTTTATACAAAAGTCGGGCTGAACCTACTCGCATTACACATTTAGCATTCCTGCTGCGTTCTTCATCGAAATTTGTCATATAAGCGTAGCAAAGTTCGACGAATATAATGGAAACGCGTACTAGACCTATCGCATATAGAACAAAATTCAAAATATTTAAATATATTACAAATTATTTCAAAAGCAATATATTTACGCTTTACAAAATTTTCAACGCCATCACATTCGTTCAAAATGTGGTACAGCAGCCTCCTTTTCTTCAACTAAAAAAAAACTTGCGAAGATATTGTACATGCAACGCTTCTAAATATGTCAGCAATGACGTACAATCCCAATCAGTTCATGATGAAGTCAAATTATTTCAACAGGTACGGCAAAGCCATGACAGCGCAACAGATGGGGTGCTTGCGCAGCAGTCGCCTAGGATGTAGATCTCTTCTGCTTCTATTACCTCGGGAGTTAGCTGCGACATGTACCCTGGTGCTATCACGCACTGATGGAGACGTGAGCCGCACCCGTAGTCTCTGCAGTGAATGCCAACACACCGATGCACCATATTGCGCACGTTATTTCAGTGCTCACGCACGCGGTCGTTAAGGCGAATAACGGTCTAGCCGTCATATGTCTTTCTACACGTCAGTCGTATCAAGTATACGACGCCTACTGCGCACGGTCGCCGCGTGACCTGCGTTCATGATATTTGGTGTTTTGCGAGGAAAACCAGGCCATTATTATAAGTCACGCTGTAGTGCAGGGCACTGGGAATTTCGACCATCTCATGGTTTTAACGTGCACTGATATCGCGATATCGGATATTGCACGGGCCTGTGACATTTTGCCTCGATCCAAATGACCTGTGCTCAATAGAGCATGAATAAATGGTTGAACGAGGGGAGTATACTCATTTGCAGATGCTATACAGTTTTTCAGGTGCAGAGAAAACTACCTGCACGCTGGTGCTTTGACCAGTACCATCTGATCTGTGCGAAATGAAGCATGCGTAAGCTACAATGACTGGCCAGCTCTTTTCAGAGCGGCCACGCATTTCAGGTTTGTACATTCGCCGAACGGCCTTAAAGGGCCCCTCACTGGCCTCTGAAAATACAAAAAAAGCGAGCGCGTTATTCTCTCCTGTCGTTTCTCGTCCTTCTGGCGCAATTCGTAACGCAAGAATAGTGATTCAAGTGACATCATTGCGGTGCATACTTCCAATTGGGCCATGTACGCGAAATGTCAGTTGTGAATTGTCTCCTGTACTGCTCTGCCATGCAGCCGCACACCCGTTCTTCCTTGTCTCGCATGACTCTCGGGTGGGATCAACTGATTTCACTTCATTTCGCATGTATCCGACTGCACATTCAGAGATAACAACGTGTAGCCGACAAGTGCGAAATACTGATAGGTTCCAGCTTAGCGCTGGCATTGCACACGGGCTTTTAAGAAATAAGTGGCGAAGAGGAGATATCGCCTGTATGACAGCGCAACAGATAGTGAAAGGGTAGTGAAGGCGTCAAAGAAACCACTCCCTCCTCTTTGAACTAGGTGTGGTGAGGGGCCCTTGAAGTAGCTTTTATGCCATCGATAAAAGCAAGTGTCCCGAATACCTGTCTTCTGCTAAACGCTCCACCTGTTGTGCATAGCTGCGGTGTATTAGTGCGTAGCTGCGGGAGGGGGGGACATGTTTAGAGCGTCGGCAATGCAAAGGCTGGCGTTGCTCCTCTAAACAGTATTTGGGTCGACCAAGCTGAAACAGTGCACATGTTCTGCACTGTCCTTTTTTTTTCCAATGTTTGGGCGCTGTGGTATAAGCCGTTGTCAACGAGAAATAATGATTTTGTCATTCTGACTTGGCCGCAGAAATAATCCGCAAATATCTATTTCTGCCGCCGTAGCAATCATTATAACCCTATGTTTCCCTAACATACATGCATGTTTAGCTTGCTCTTTCTCATAGTTGCTGACAAACTTGTCTTTACCCTTAACGCTTCTATGTCTACCAGCGCCGGCGTTAAGAAGTTTGGAAGAGAAATGCACGCTTGGTATCTGCGTTTGCGAAGCCAGAGGGATTTCCTTGTGGTTTTCGTGCTACAAAAGGGGCGCTCTCAATTTCCCTCTTATTTGCTGCATTCTTTTCCCTCTTCCGATATAATGCGAGGTCCATCTAACTGTGTTCCAGATGAATGTATTTTACTGCAAATGTTAAGATATATGTAATTGTGAACCATGGATATCTTTAGCCTATCGAAAACTTACGTCACAACAAATATGCGACTAATTATAAGGCCACTAAATATTGCACAAACCACCAACGTCGTTCCGATTCTCGCCATTTCCGGAACACGCAGAAGTATAATGGTAGGAGAATCTTGCTGTTAAACGCCGTTATTTTAAGACATTGGGATTCGACTGTAGTTTATTGCTGCTTAGATACTGAAAAATATGTGAAATAACTAGTCCACAGCATACAGCAAAATAAAATAGGGCGTCTCAGCGAAAACGGCTGAGGGTCATTCCGCACAAATAATGAAAACATGTAATGTATGAAAATGTTTGAAATAAGAAAGATTTAAGTACTAACAAATCAATAAAACCCCAATAAGACCGACCACGACCACCACGCGTGAGCAATCAATATATAGTGTGGTGCTGTTGAAGCACATGATATGAGCTGTCCTATCGAAATGGTAAGTTTTACGGTGGGCACGGTGGCGGAGAGCACGCTGAGTCAAAGGCGAAATGTTGGTGACATAAGAAGCGCATGCATAATTTCAAAATTATTTCGCATACAGGCCTTAACTGAATTTTCATTGTACGGACAGCATTTACAGCGCTTTGATACATAATCCAGGTGAGCAAACGCCCCGTTGCCCCTTAAGCTTGCATATACTATTCCACCAATGAGACCGTGCGCTTGAATGTGCGACTTTGAATATTTAGTCGACTAATTTGTTTTCTTTACATTGCTTCGCAAACTCTGTGTCTCGCAATACTCGTTTTCTTTCTAAAAAAGTCTCTCTGCTTCTCTGTAGTCGGGGATGCTTCCTGCTTAATAAGGCATATTCTTTGATTCGCTTCTCAAGACGGCCTTATAAGACGCAGTACATTCCACGAGTTCTCTTTGAGAATGCATCTTCGTCGAGTGGTTAGAAGATTCGCTTCGAAATACAAATTCCAACACTTGCTTCAGCTTCGAAGCAGTACCGTAATGTTGGCTATATTGGGAGACGTCCGAAACCACTGAATATGTAGAACACTGTGTTTTGTAAAAGTAGGCATGAAACCAACCTTACCGTCTAAATAGAGGAGTAGCTGGGCTGTCTTCTTTTTTTTGTCCGGAAACTAATGGCATTATGACAAGCTGCGCTAGATACTTATAGATGAGGAAGGAGAGAGAGAGAAAAAAAAAAAGAAAGGAAATGTCGCTCATCACGTGGAAAATTAGCTGACATGAACGTTAGCATACACAAATGTTTCAAAATAAAAGTTCAGATGGATATTGCTAACATTTCAGGCGAACAATACATGATCTCAAGAAACCCATTGTGATATCACAGGCGATGCGCTGCAGCAGTAGCGGAAGGCGAGGTAGATGCCATGGTTGCATTGCTGAATAGAGCTACAGATAGCCATACACACAGACTAGACAGGCGATGCAGGCAGCAACTCTCAGTGAAGTCTTAGTTGCAGAACAAGAGCACACATACGTGTATTGGCATGGTTGAGCAGCAATCTTTATTCGGCATTAAACAATTGGGGGACGCTTAAGTTTCGCGTTTAGGAGTTAAACGAATTAGCGATATCCGGCCCCATCCTCATGGCGCTCTGTTTGGCTTGTCATTATGCTCAGTCGCCCACAGACAAACACACACACGCAAACGCGCACGCACGCGAACACGAAAGGTAAGTGTTTTCGCCTTCTTCAACAGCGCTTTTAGGACAACAGTGTACCCACTACGTGTGTGTAAGAGAATGCGAGCTATAATGTGTGTGCCCTTCGTGATGGGAGGCATGCCTTAAACCAGCTCCAGTTAAACCCTTGATACTCTTTCGAAGTTGCGATGCGCCTAGTACGTGTTTGTAAGGAAATACGCATAGTAATGTGTGTGTCTTTTGTAATGGGTGGCCGGCTTTAAAAAACCAGCTCCTTATGCAATTCACATGGTGTCACGTCAGATGGCAATGAACGCGTGTACGATGTCTTACTGCGCTATTACATCTCTAACTGTGACGCCTGTGCACAGGATGCTTAGGTTTGTGAAGCATGAAAGCTATTTTCAGTGATGTTCCGGGAATTGGCGTGGAGCTAGAACACCTGCTTACAACGCCGAATACCTGGGTTCGATTCCACCTCAGGTACATAATTTTCTATTATTCGGTCATGGACGATAATTATTTTTCGCTCACAGCCAACGATGCCAACACCGAAATTTATGCGACACGGGCTCTTTAACGCTTTGCCTTTAAAATGTACAACCTTTTTGCCATCCTTGCAATCTCACAACCCTGAAACGAGTAAACCTAATTATTTATCCGACGGGGGAAAATACGGATAGGTCATGCACTTATCTCCCCAGCTTTTAATGAAAAATTTTACAACTTCTCTAGCTTTTTGATCACTGTGCTGAAACAAAGTCATTGCGTCCCCAAAAGATGGGTTTGTATTAGACCTCTACCACTTGAAGTGAGACGTGGCTGCATAGCCTACCTTCTAAACAACAGTTATGCTTTCGGAGCCTAACATTTACACATATTCCCGAATGCCCTACCTACACGCGGCCACATAACAAAAGAGGGTGACTAATAACATGTTTTTCTTGCATTCCACAAGCTTAAGGTCATGACGCATGTCATATTTCAGAATGTCGCTGGGTGAGTCAGGTGCACCCAGACTACCCCAGCGACCTTAGAAATCATTTTCTGTGAAGCATTTTCCTTAGAAGGATTTTCTGTGATACGGGCTCCATCACGCAATAGCGTGATGGAGCCCGTATCACAGAAAATGCCGCGCCGGCGTCAGCGGCGTTTTCGATGGGTGAAATGCAGCGACGGAAGCATGGAATCAAAGTCACGGCGCTATCCGGATTCTGACACAGATGTTCTTCATGATATTAACTTATTTTGCCACATAGCTACGCCAGTGCTACAAACTGCTTAGGAAAAAGACCCCATACAAGAGCTATGACTGAGAACGCCAACTCGGGAGACAGTGTTGGTTATCCGCTTTTACATCAATACAATAAACATTACATATACGAGTGTTCAATAATAGGATTTATTATTTTTTTCTAATTCGGCACTAGGGGGTGCGCGAAAACCACCTTTGCAGATAAGTTAGGTATTTAGGGGGACACAAAATGAGGCAATAATTATTGTTGTCAACCGCTCCATTTATTAAGATTTAATAATGAACCCTTTTGTTACTTCAGCAAGCTGGCATGTTTGTATTGAAAATTTGGAGGCAGTCGCGTCTCTACACAGTTCCACATGGACGAAGTCTTTTTGCTTGTCGGTGCTCCGATATATCCCGCTGTAAAGTTTAATTGCGGTTTGCATGATTACGCGTGCAAGACAGTGAGCACTGGCGCAAAGCTGCTCCCCGAGGCGCCGAGGCAGTTGTGTGCGGCGTTTAATCTGAGAACGAGACCAAGGCATAGGCAAATGTAATAATGGTTACCCTTTCACTACCAGCTGGCGATGGCAAGTAATGACTGTGCGCCACATAAGGGAAGTAGACATGTGCGCCGGACCCAAAATCACCGGCGGCGGCGCAGCTCGGGGAGGAGGGGGGGCGAATCAGTGAGCGCGATAAGTACACGTCGTAATGATGCATGAACGAGGGCTAGCAGCTAACTCATTTTGCTCCGATGTCACTTAAATCTACAAAACGCTGGTGTATGGCAACACGGCCACTCCCGGGAGAGAAGCGGTTTTCGGTCAGTTTGTCGTATCAGTGGTCACAGCGCGAAGCAGTGAGATCACAGCGCTCACAGAGCGTAGAAGGTGTACGAGCCGTTCGCTGGGGGATGTCTGCCAAAGTAGCGCGCGTGCAAGCGCACTTATAATCAAAATTCACAACTGCTGCTCGAGTTACGCAGACCCTCTCCCCAAACATCCCTTCTGCTCCTTCGCCCAGCAAATGACGGGCGGGCATTTCCTTCTGCTTGAGCAGCAATCGACGGCAGGCCTCGCACACGGGTTGATGTTATTCCGTATGACGGAGATGGCCAGCTTGTTTCATCTCTGCTTTAGCCATGTTCCTCACCAACACTCGCGAGCATTTACTCGCGGTTAGAACATACAATGCGGGGAGCGATGTTATCGATTTAGAGTTTATTCGGAACATGACGGCGACGGTGAAAACCTCTCCTGAGTGTCCATATAATTGCTAACGCAACAAAAATATACAAAAAACCGTCGAAGCGGGCTGGTCTTTTTCCTGGAATGCTGCATCGTCTCCGCTGTAGGGAGTGAGTCCTTTGGAAGAATCATATAATCCGGCGCCTATTCTATTGGATTCGTTCTCGCCTTCAATACCCTACTTACAGGAGACATTTCCTCGCCACTTATTCCTTCATAAAGCACGCGTAAAATGTAAGCACTCAGGGCTGAACCTATCATGATTTCGCGCTTGTCGGCTACAGTCTGTTATGGCTACACGCGCGGTCGCAAACGCAAAATACTTGAACGAAATCAGTTAGGCACTCACGATAGTCGTGCGAGAGAAACAAGAGTGGGTGGGCGGCTGCATAGCACAGCAGTATGGGAGACTATTCACAACTGTTATTTCTCATAGATGGACCAGTCGAGAGTATGTACCCTGATGATATCACGCGAATCTCTGTTCTGGCATCACGAAATGCACCAAAAGACAAAAACACCAAGAGAGAATCACGCGCTCGTTTTTTTTTGTATTTTTAGAGGCTGTTAGGGGCCCTATCAATAAACGGGGCGTGCAAACCCAGACGCTGCTGGGAGAGTAGTCAAGACACCAGAAACGCCGCTAACAACTGAAAAATCACACAGCGGCGGAACCCAAGCTAGACAGAAATAATCTGCGCATTCCCACGAAATAGGCCATACCTATTAATCAAGTGCGAGTAGTGGTCTACGTGAGAGATAGCTGTTCACTCTCTCGACTTTTCTCTTATGTCGGTGTTTCCACGTCATGTATATTAAATGTATATATATATATATATATATACATTTAAGCACAGTGTACTAGGTCGAAGACTCCAAGAATATGCTATCCAGCAAGTTGGGTCGGCGCCCTTTATGCCTGGAGGACGCGGCAGCGTTAAGGTCAGGGAATAGTGGTGATATTTCTGGAGAAGAAAAAGTTACTACAACTTCTGGGGAGCTATTCTCGATGCTTTCATCCAAAGGAAAGATCCACAGTCCATTTCGGCAGAGCGCGTTCATTAATTCGAAAAAGCGGTTAGCCATGATGTCACCTCGCTCTTGACCACGTAGCCACACCGAACCCGCCAGCACATTCCTGCCGTAAGAAGAGAGTGGAGGAAATGCGCAGAAATAGGAACTTTTAAAGTATGAATTTGCATATGAGTGTGTCCCAGATGTTTGAGAACGATGCAGTGAATGCGTACCGACTTTTTCAGCTTCGTTAGACGAGCGGCCGCATTAAACGTAAATCGATAGCTAACACGTTCAAAAGACATGTGCACCGAAAATCGGATCTCTGAGGGCTGCGTTCATTGCACAGAAGCGAATGCCGTCCCTATCATTTGTGTCGAGAGTGTTTGAAAGCTTCGTGATGTCCTAATGACGCTGCAGAACAAGAACAGGAAATAGGGGGCGCGCTTCTCGCCGAGCTGCCGTTATTCAGCGGCCGCTGAAATGGACAGTTCATTACATGGACACGCCGAGAAGAGCTCCTCCGGCGAAGTGCTGTATTTTATTTCCGATTCCACATTCGCATTAAAAAAAAAGACTAGCAGCGGCGCGCCGCAATTTTTGCACGGCGGCGGCGTGGTCTCTCTTGGGACTCCGGCGGCGGCGCGAGCGGTGTGACCAAAAACAGGCGGTGGCGACGGCGCGGCGCGGCGGCGCACACCTCTAAAGGGAGGAACATTGTGCCGATACGCCTACGACCGCTACACGGACACCATCACACCGTGAAGTGCAGTTGGCGACGAAACTGACGTGTCAGCTCTAATTGGAATGCCGACGTTACGTCAGATCATAAGCAACCCTTTACACGCCAGTGTAGCCGGCATGCTTGGTAAGCCCACGATATGCGCACAACCTAATTGCCTGAATACTTCTTGTAACGGTTTGTTTAAAGCAGAAAATACAGCACAGACTGCCACTTGCTGGCTGCTTCCCGTGAAATTGATTCCCGCAATGAGTGGGCTCTGCTGAATTTCTTCATAGTTTGTCTTGTTCAGCATTTCTTGAGGTGAAGCCACTTTTGCCTGCCTTCTCTTTTTATCGTATACATGATGCATGTTTTTTGTTATGTCATCTGCATGTTGCTCTGCAGACGGTGGTACTCTTGCTGGACTTTTGCGTTCTTCCTAGACAGAGTACGAAAAAGGTTCTTAGAAGCATTGGACTTGTACCGGTAATTCTTGCATCGTTCAGTTTCACTGGTCATCTGAAACTCTACCACGTCTTCCTACGCATTATGGACTCCTAGCGCAGAATCCAAAGTATGGCAGCATGTTGCTTGTGTCACCAAAGAGAGCGAGGAAACATTCACGTGTGTCTGCAGTTGCAAGAGACAGGGAAGTAGTGGAAGAGATTGCCATAGCAATACCGATTCGGACACGGATAGGACGTGCCCCTTATCACTGTTACAGACTCACAAGCGACCTGTCACTTTTTTACAGCACAAGGTGTAGCCATGTACGCACTCGTCATACATTGTGTTAATGTATTCAGAAAACATGCACTGTGTTCACCCCGGGACATTCATCGTTGATGAGAAACGAAGAGGCTCATGCAGCCACACGAGAACATGTTCACCGGCGACCTCACCAGGACATCGTCTACTACCAAAACCAGACGAAAGTGTCCAAAAATCTGCAATGACATTCCCAAATATTATATGAATAACAGGCGGAGATGCCCAGCACCGCACTGCAATTAAACAGGGGGGAAGCCGTCATAATGCGCCGGCATTTATTGGGCAATTATCTCCACGGCACGGTGCCGCATGCGATGTACCTTGGAAGATTGGCAAGATGCTGCAAATTTTGAAAGTTATTGCAGACTCTGCCGTATAGTCTGGTAATTCAGCAAGCGTCCACAGGCAAGGTCAATCCAATCAACAGAAGAAGGCCAGTGGGAAGCATAGCTATCAAGCCCGAGGACCACATGCGCCTGGTGAACCGGGCTAAGCCATCAAATCAAGCCGACAACTACCAGGAATAAGATGGCCGGCTCACTCCTGGCGTAAACAGGCTTGTCTAGCCTCTTCAGTGAAGAATTATGATGCAGTGTCTGCAAATGCGTCAAATTCGCATGGCATGGTTCCAAGGCACTCAGTATTACGTTCCAAGAAAGAAAATTAAGGGATGATCTATTTTGTGTGATCTTCTGTAAATAAAATCAATTAGCGTTTAACTAAGTATCTATCAATTCTTCTATCAGTCAGCTTCAATCCTTGCATAAAAAGAATCAACTATTAGACCCTAAATACCTGCACCGTTTTTTATTGTATTCGCTTTGAGCGAATAAAAAAATACTCTTGACGTTGGACCTGGAAAGCGGCACGTCGAACGATGGTCGAACATGTTAGTGTCTCCAGCAGAGTGATCCCCTGCAACAACACGCAGCACAACCAATAAATCACCACTAGTTGTACACTAAGGACGCCTACATGCACACTGAGTTTCAGGCCATTTGAAGAAACACATGGTGCGTGGCGCGCCTCCGAAGTTGATGCGCACAATTGTACACACTGTGACTAAAGGGGCTACGAACGAAAGCTTAATTCTCTCTCTCATTATCCCATAAAGAGGTTGTTGGCTTACTTATATCGAATATGCTGTGTTAGGTTTGAGCGTTCTGACAGCTAAGCGCTTAGCTTTAAAACATCTGTTTCTTAAGCACGCCTACTTGGGAGACAGAAAGCCGCATATCAAGAAAAGACACCGAAAGGCCTAGCCCTCGTTTCAGAAAATGAATGTGTTCTCTTTTTATGTGGTTTACTGTGCCTCAAATTCACAGTGAAGTAACGTAGAGTACTGGGCGAGTTGGTATAGATTCATGTCGAAGCGAAGCGCGAGGAAAACAGGACACAGTAAAGAACACACAGGACAGGCGCTTACTGGGAACATTAAACTGTACTTCCCAGTTAGGGCCTGTCCTGTGTGTTCTTTACTGTGTGCTGTTTTCCTCGCGCTTCGCTTCGACATGAATGAAATTCACACATTTGACAAGCAGTTATTGGAATGAACTGACTAGCCCTTCAAAAAATTCTGTTTAGCTTAGCTATAAACATCACAAGGTTTTACAGAGGGCCAAATAGGGACATTACCCGGCGAAATTGAAGTACTACAATATCAGAAAAAAGCAAAATGGCAAATACTGAAGTACCAGACTAGGCCACAGTATTAACGCTACGCAAGCTCCTCGCAGTCATTTTACTATGCTTTTATAATTTCTCCTCAGCCATGGCCTAGATGGCTCGATAAGATGCATTCGTAAACACTGTAACCATGGTGATAACGACTCACGCAATTGAGCCTTGATATAAGCCTAGGAAGTACATTTTAATATATACCTTTCTTACTTTAGGGAGAATACAATGCTGTGATTGGGTATTCTTGCGGTCAGGAATATTTGAAATTCAACCTATTCTGTATGCCTAAAAGCAGAACAATTGTGAAATGTTTACTCACACGCTGCTCTATATTCCTGTAAAGACACATATAAGCAATTTCGGCCTTGCTGTCCTCAATTGAGGGCAAGACCTAAAAGAGGGTGCTGCCGCCATCAACGAGCAAACACAAACAAAATGCAGACTTCCATTTTCCGGAAATCGTCTCCGTTGGAACTGACACAAATTATTTTGCTTTTGGTTTGTCGGAGCACCACTGAAGTACAACAAAGCTGAAAAATCACTGGTCGGCAGAAGGGCAATGCAAGTGCACTATTTAGGTATTGTTACTTACGAGATGCTGTTACTGGTTCAATGAAAATGTTCCGTAATGTTTTAACGCTATATCGAACACATATTCGTCAACACATTCTCGTTACATATGTTGTTCAGTCACCGCGTGCAGAAATACGCATGTCCTAATTAGAGGGCACGAGGGCTCAGTGGCCGCCGCGTCTGGTCTGCGGTAGTTGAGCGTCTTCTGACAATAAAGCCTTTAATTTGTTTTTCAGGTAGCGCAATGAAACGCCACTTACTTTACTCAGCTCCGAGAGGCCTTGGGACACGATTTATGCCACTCGAAGACGCCAATAAAATGTTTGCCCAGCCTCACAATATAAATTTATTGGCCGCCGGGGATAGTGAAAAATGTAAGGATGACGACGCCTTCATTTTTGTGCAAGCTGACAACAATGACTGCGTCCCTTGTATTGGGCATGAGCCATTCTTACTGGGGAGAGAAAGCCTCCCTACTTCATATGCGGGAAACGTCTGATGAGTCAAATAAGGAGCAACCACGTAAAGAGCCAGCATAGTGCAACAAAGCACTTGAGCATCCATTAGCTGTGTCTAGTGGAGTTTTCGATGAAGCGACACTTGTCTCGGCGAATATTTCTCGAATTAAGTGCCGAAGAGCGTATTTGCTGAACTGGCAAAAAAGCTCCTCTATCTCAGCGCGATGACAATGCGTGAATGCAGCGGCTCTTCCTCTACATCGAGCATTCCGCTCCTTCAAAACAATGTAATAAAAATTTCATCTAAACCTATACTCAAGTTTAGTCTCTTTTACTGCATGAAATTATGTCAAGAGGGTGGGAAATAAACCGTTGTACAATGATTCACTTTTACCAGTACTGCTGCAAGGAGTGTCCTGGTGTGCTCATTTGATGACATGGCTCCAAACTTCACATAAAACTGTGCACGAACGGTGGTGTCGTAAATATTAGCCCTGTGTGAATAAGGAACAAACATCTCACGGAAAAAAATATCAGTGTGTTAAAAAAAATGTCAAGACAGAAATTTCGGAGACTAACTCTAACAGCATTGTACTGTGCAATGGGATTAGCAAGTCACATCTTTTGAGAGCTGGCTGTTGGTTTTTACAGATGGCTTTGTCCGCGGGGTCTTTGACTGTCATGATTTATTGAGATGGCGAATTAAAACTGACATTGAAGTGGCAATATAGATTTGTCGCCGTTTAAGCAATAAAAATGAAAACTAATTTATCGGCACAGAGCTTTTGATACGTACATAGCGACATTCATGAAAAAATGGTTTCTCATATATTCTGACCATGAAACGCCACCACTGTAATATAAAGTACACTATCTGTGTGGAAATAGAGCAATGATAGTACGCGCGAGCATTTTGGTGCATCCCAAGACACGTGTTTTTAAGTGAAGAATTCTTGGGATCTGAAGTGGCACCAGTATAGTCTATAAGCACGCAAGGCTAGTGTACATGTAGTACCCAAAGCTGCATGCTGCCTTTAAACTGCTGTTTCGCGTTGGTCAACTACTGAAACTCTGGATTCTATTTCTTAAGAAGCTTAAGCAAATGTCTGAACAGAACGCTGACCGCATGGAGCTCTTGGAATATCTTAGCAATTTTTTTCTGTGTAAGACAAGACGCGTATGTATGATGTTCGGAAATAGCCCGGATAATATTAACATTTCACACTTACTTCTTGGAAAGAAAAGCGAAAGAACACGAACTCGCGTCATTTCAGTTTAAAAGAATGACATTTCTCCATGTACGATAAAATATTTATTTTAGAACTATATGTGTGCATCGACATAGACTTTAAGGAAAAACCACCTTCCAGGCACTCGTTACCAGGACGGAAACAAACGAAGCGGGAAATATGGACTCTTGAATAATTGTTGTGAATATTTAAATAGGCGTTTACCACCCCTGGGGAGTTCAGGACCTTCCCAATAGATTCATAAACTGCATAAACAGTATATTTTTTGTCCTGGGTACTTTAGCCTTCGTATTGCGCCTGTTCACGTAGAACTAGAGACCACCTAGAATTGTACACCGACAACTCCGTTTTGACAGATGGCCGCTGACTCAGTGCGGCGGCAGTCATTCCTGCTCGCTGATTCACGGACAGGAATGAGCGATCCATAAGGGGCGGTCTAACATGGGACTCGGACTTTTGAAGTATGAACTAGCACACCACTCACCCCTGCCTCCCCCCCCCCTCAGGCGTGCACCGCTGTTCAGCTTACACGCCGTGCTCAGTCCCATCTAAGCGAAGGGTGGCGGCGCACACCTGGAACATGAGATGCTACAATCTCGTCGCAGTCTGATTACAGTGGCCTCCGATCCAAGCGATGTGACCGGGCGCACCATCATCGCTGAGCTAGTGGCGAGTGCACAACTACTGTCACCCGTCGACGCATCCCTAGACAGCGTAGACATGCGTGTAACTACCAGATGCCACCTAAAACAGCACCTCAACTTTAATATAGCGTGCAGGTGGAGGCAACGCGCGATCATTGCGCGCCGCAATGCACACCAACAATGGCCATGACTGCTGTGTTTGCGTGTCGAGTGCGTGGTGACGCAAGCGTGCAGGCAACGCCTCGTACTCGTCTCTACACAAATCACACTATAGTGGTGAAGTGGAGACCACTTAGCACTTGTTCCGGCAGGGCATTGCTTCTCAAGAACCGCATGAGGAACTTTTGAGTTGCTATCGGGTAAACGGGCTGCCAGCGCCGTTGCTTTCCTATGGCGATGTGTCCACACCAGCGCGTGCCGAAGGCTGCTCGTAGAAGCCTATGCGACTTTTTTGAGTAGATCAGCCTCGACTGCGGGCTGCCCTCTTCGACGTAACGGTGGTGGTGTTGGGCCTCGGGTGACAAACATTCGCGAGGAAGTGACTTCCCAGACGATTTGTATGAGGCTTTACGGTCTTCTGTGTACATATAGAAATGGTCCCCCTCTGTCCTCTCCCTCTCTTTCGCTCCTCTACTCTCCGCTCAATCACTGTTCACACAACTACAGCTGTGAGCTACTCGAGCTACAGAGTTACAGCGAGGTCATCATTTCAAATTTTGTTTTTGCTTCCATTCTTTCCTGTATAAGTCTTTTAATAAAGAACCAATTATTACTGCTAGTGGAACTACTAAAATGGTGGTCAAGCCTTACTAGAAAATTCTGAGAAGCCTCCGTATTATATGACAGCATGCAAGCAGAGGTGTTCTTTCTGAAGATTTGTTAAACATTTGTATTATAAGCATGGCGAATTATCGTGAGACTCGGTCCTTTTCTGGTTGGAGATTAATGTAAGTGATGATTCGGCCCTGACTATAGTGGTACAGCTATTCTGGTACAGATCCTGCCACCAGAACTTGTAAGACATTTTATTCCCGTATAAAAAAAATCAACAAAGTTGCCTGTCAAGAAAGAATGGTACTGGGAGACGCATCGTAACAGAAAAATTGTTAAATAGTCACTCAGAAATAATTAACGCGCATGTATCTCTTTCCTCATATAGAGCAGTCATGGGTCGTGGCGTTCTCAGAAATGCACTCAATGCTAAAACAGCGGTACTACGTAATTCCGAGTCTTTGCGGGGTTGGTGCTTGTGCGCGTCTCCGCAGGCCTGCGCACACAAGGTCAGGGAAAATGACCGCCCCACATACCTAATGATTCTTCCTTGCACTGCGTTCTGTCCGTAAGGGCCTCGGCGGGAGCGTGTCGGAAGGAGGGGGAGGGGGTGCCGCTGTTAAAGTTCGCCCCACCTGATGGATAGCCATAAGAACTGCTATGCACGTCTCCATGTGGTGTTACTGCCAGTAGGCTTGCGTAAAAGTGCAGGACGTTTCTTGATAGACTCTAGCCATATTGTGAACTGTAGGGAGGTTCCGGTCTCGGCTATTGCTTAGGCTCCTTGAAACGCACATGAAGCTGTGAATCCATTTAAATTCTTGCATTGGGGAGTCAAGTGTTACTTAGCGTAAATCACACGATCTAGCTCTATACATATGACAGCTAAAACGATATTGCACAAGCAGGAGCCGAATACAGAGGGGAAGGAATTCTTGTACTTTAAATGGGAGAAATACTTCAATCATAACAACGAGACTCTCTGCAAATTTGACTATTATCACTCGCGAATTTATCTTGTGGAAGTTGCATCCACTTGAGGAAACTAGCACATTTTTTTCTCGAATACAAGATGCAAGTCTGTGCTAATAAAAACCTGTCAGAATTCTTCACAGGAGCCAGTGATTGGTGTTCCAGTGATTTTCACGCTTCAAGCATTTATTATTGTTTGCTGAGCCCAACGCTTGCTTGTGAATACCGTAACAGGAGGACCTCAATTGGTAAGTGCGTAGACTAATATAAATATACACAACAATTATTTATTGTCAGACAACAGCGTACAGGAAAGCTTTGCCCTACCATATATCACACGGTCTTACATGATAACGTTAAATTGTAAAACGTCGATCAGTACTTCAAGTTAACAGGACCAAATGGGGCACTGGAAATACAGTTCTAGCTAAAATCACCGAAATTAACCAACGCATATTTGACTGTTGCACACAGCTCAGATACGCATGACCCTACGTCTTCTCGAAACCACAATGCATTCGAGTGGTGGAGCCCAACGGTATCACTGGTTCGACTTTTGAGCACACAACGCTCACTGCTGCGTGTCACTGGCGCATGCGAAGGGCTACTTATCTCCGCCACTTTTACCGGATGTCGCCACTGCAGACGCAATGTCTTGGTCACATCAGCGGGCCGTCTCAGCGCTTACAACCCTTTTAATGTATGGTATGTCCGTGGTGGTCCTTGTCGAAGGGGCACACGCGTTATTTGGGGTAGCCTCAATTCGTACGTGCGAGACTGAATTTTCTTATCCAGGTTAGAGGCGGGAGCCAGACTACGACGTGGGGAGACGATGGTTCGTTTTTACACCCAGCGGGAAGCAAGGGCGGAACCATCTGGGGAGCGTGTTCGCGGAAGCTGGTCGATAGCAGCTTCGGCGCGGCTTAGGAAATAAAACGGGTAACGACAGGATCAATTAGAACAGGGCATCCGGTGACCTGCATGTTTCTGCAGCTGCCTCTAATTCCGCGAGATCTTGATGTTTTCAAGATTCGTTTATTTGCAAAAAAAAGCGGAATAACCATGCTGATTCACCATTTGTTATACAATTTAGGACAAGGGGCTCATGAACTCGGGGGGGGGGGGGGACTTCTTTTTCTACCGTGGTATGGTACACACCATCTATCTCTCCGATCGGTGGTTTGGGGATAGAAGTTAACGCACATGCCTGCATCTGCTCCGTAGGCATGGACTATTGAATACACTCGTAAAAGGGTCTCCAAAGAGACACATAAAGTGGACCCTCAAGTATGAATTATTCCTTAAAGGGCTACGTTCTTTGGTTTCACGGTAACAGGTTTATCATTTCAAAGATAAATTGAGGTTAATCTTTTTATAGTTTGAACTTCGCGCACAAGCTATAAGGTCGATACGTCAGCGCGGCGCTAAGAATTTTAAAGTATTTCCGTGCACCTCTGCCGTTGTAGCAAAGTTGTCAAAGCATACTCAGTCCAATAGACCTTCTTCAAGCAGACAAAAACCACTAACGGGCGCGTAAGCGCTCATGGGAAAAATTTGTACGCCTCACTAGCCGCCGCGACGAGCGCGCGGGCCTGGCGCTGTCGCTTTCCGCTTGCGCCGTGCCAGGACTGCCTAGACACAGTGAATTTGGCAAGGTGCAACATGTTACTGAGCAATTCAGTCACGAACTTCAGTGTTTAGCTGCGACGGCCTCTCGACGATTTTTATCTGTCCCACTGTTGGACCAGTTGAGCGGCTCAGAAGCGTAACCTTTTATTCATTTATTTTTACAGCGAAAGCTGTTATGAGGTCATTTCACCGGCCGTTTTTGGCGCCGTAGTTGTCCGCCGCCGCCGCTGCCGCCGCCGCCGCCGCCGGTGTCCGTAACCAGTATCGCTCGAAATAAGAAAAAAAACGAAATAAGAAAAAATTTCAGGATGGAACGAGGTTCGAACCTGGGCCCTCTGCGTGGGAGCCCAGTATTCAACCTCTGAGCCATGCCGGTGCTTGAAACTGCTTTGCAAAAAGGTCCTATACAGGCTTCATGTCGGGAAGGAACCACATTAGCATATGCAATGTAGCGTGGTAGAAGAGTAAAATAAGCACCATGCGTCGCACAACGCGAATGCTGTAAACAGGCGTCACACAATGCGAATTGCGCAACGAGTACGTTGTCGAATGCTTCCAACCCATTACAAAGGACTCTGCCATAATTCTTCGTCGTCATCAGGCACAGAATCAACAAAGCGCGCATAATGCCTTACATGGGTTTAGTAGGTACCAACTCTTTCCGTAGAATGACGAAAAATGGCACAGTGCCTGCTGCCCTACTTCTCAAAAATTACAATGATTTAAAGCGTAGTGGATTCCTCGCAAGCGCACTTGTATTGGTTGCCAAGGAAGCCCATAAGCGCATGATCCACTTCCTCGGGGTCTCAGTAAAATTACAATGATTTATAGCGTAGTGGGTTCCTCGAGAGTGCGCTTGTATTGGTTGCCAAGGAAGCCCATAAGCGCATGATCCATTTCCTCGGAGTCTCAGTAAAGTTCTTCGGCCCCCCCCCCGTCTCTCTCCCACGTCAACGTATGTTATACAGCATGACGGGAGAGGGAAATAGCGACCGGGCGTCACCCAATGCAAATTACATAACTGGTGGGCCGTTTAAAGATTCCAACCCATTACAAAGGGCTGAGCCATAATTCTTCATCGTCATCAGTCGTCGCGTCAACAAAGTGCACATAATGCCTTACTGACGTGTAGCTGGTGCCTCGCTCCTCCGCAGAATGACGAATAATGGCTTAGTAGGTGCTTCCTAACTTCACAAAAATTATGATTTAAGGCGTAGTGGGTACCTTTCTAGTGTACTTGTATTGTGGCCCCAAGAGAGCTTAACGGGCTCTAGAAACGCCGCTCTTCCAGCTTTCGCTGTGACTGTGCTGCGGTTTCGGCGCAGGCCTGGCGTCTTTTTTTTTGCGCCAATGCGCCTTACGGCATAAAAAATACAACTCGGTTGCCTATGAAGTGCAGGAGCGGTCTATGTCTCGCGGATGCATTTGGAATTAACGTCCATCGACCCTGTCGACGAGTACAGTGAGAGGTTCTGATATTTAAATAGTACACTACAAAGTGTAGTCGGCATTTGGGGAAATGAGATACATTCATTGCGTCGCTCACACCATGTATGTAACGAACGATAAGTGCCTACTAACCTTCGTTCGTGCTATAACTACAGGTTGGAATAATACGTAGAGCGAAAAAAAGGAGCAGTACAAGGAAGGAAATGCACAAACAGGCGCTCACACACAACTGCAATTTTATTGCACACGTGAAAAAAACATATATACAAAAAAGGGAGTGCATCGCGCGTGTTTGACAAAAAAGTCAAACAACCAAGGCGCGAGCTTACAGTCGATTAATAAAGTTGAATTGCTTGTCTTGTAAGGACTGAGAAGGTTGACTGACACAAAGTGTGGCGTTATTTGTGACATGATATGCCTCCAATATTTCTCGCGTTGTCTGATTAGGTTGATGGTACAAAATTACTTTGCTTTCGAAGATGGGATTACATTTTCATGACTGACATAGCGATGCGAGATGAGACGGCTCCATTCAATGAATTTCGATGCTAGCTGATGCGCGTGTTAATATATCGACCAGTCTGGCCGGTGTAGGTGTAGACACAAGAAAGAGCAATTTGCGGTTAACTCCTACACAATTTACAAAACAATTGGCATGCCTCTGACCGCATTTTTCTTTGCCCACCACAGACCCCTGCGACCTTAATGCGACTAAGCTTATTTGGGGCGGCAAACACAACCTTCACCCACACATCTCTTACCTACGTTCTTCAGGCCATGCGACTTCCTATACATATGTGGCATAACTGCATTTCAAGTTTCTGAATTATTTACGGATGGAGGACGTCTGTGGTAATCTTTCTTTGCCATGCGAACAGATGTTCGCAAACCGATACAACGAAACGCAGGATACAACGATACGCAGGATACGCAGGATATCTTTGATCACTTTGCAGCTGGAAACTACTGCTAATCTTATGCGCCCAAGTTTTTTTCCAATGCTGTGCGTAATCATGACATCACAATTCCTTGCTTAACAATATTCGAATGCGCCGACACGAAATTAAACACCGATTTCGCTGAACGCGGGCTATACTATTCCCAAACATGCTCCGCAGTGAAACTTAAAAGCATGTGTCAAGAAATTGCAAAGTATCAGAGCAAGATATCTCGCAAGTGAATTCTAGTCCCATTCCTCTTTCTTTACACAAGTTTAGAATGTGCTCACGTTTTTGTACAGAACGTGACTTGTCAATTAAAATCAAATGATCATCTGCATACCTGAACACTGTAACACCTCTCTACTGTGTGAATAAACCAGATCACGAGCCGCTATGGCATTATATGCCATAGCGGCTTGAGAACAAGTAATCATTGAATAAATGCGAATTCGGTGTTCCAGCACACATTGCTCACGATAGCACGTTTTGACTGCATGAATCGGCACGTGATAACTCGCATGACGCTTAACTCCTACATCCGGTATACATCCGCTCGGTAATAGCTACACTGACTGCATCATTCCTTTCGCATTTCATGCGTAGAGATACATGTAGGTGCTTTCAGACATGTGTAGTATTTAGGATTTCATAATAGTCAACGAGCGGCGACGCGTTTTTTTTTTGTTTGGTGCTCCCACGGCGCCAACGAGAAGCGACCGAAGGAACAGCTGGCGGGCTCGCCGTACATACTTTTCCCATAGTGCTTCGCGCGCCCGCGGGGGAGTTCTGGGATTGCTTGAAAAAGGTCTATTCTTAGCTCGTGAAGTATCAGTGCAACATTTCATTCTCTAAAATACTCAGCGGACTGAGTAGAGCGCTGAACAGGTTGTTATTCTCGGTTCGGGGCCTGGCCCGGGCCCAGAACTCGTTGAAATTGACCCGCCTGAGCCCGACCCGGTGGCTCAAAGCGAGACCCGGGCCCGGCCCGAACCCGAAAAAAATTTCACCTGCCCGGTCCGGCCCTGCCTGACTGCTAATGGAGCCCGACAAACGCCCGAGCCAATAATCAAGGCGGTGTTGGCCGAACATGTAATTATCAGCAAATCGTTTTAAGTGCCAAACATCTTCTCTTTGTCGGCGCATGCTTCGCAAATAATTATACTTTAACCTACGGTAATTTATTGTACAAAAGGGCCTCACGGTGTGAACAGTCGAGCGGACATAGTGGGTACGAGGAACGGCAGTGGTACTGTACATATTTTTCTGCAAATAAATGGAGGTCATCAAGACCGCTTTGTAGCAGATGTTGTAGCAGGGAAAGTGGTTTGCAGCATCAGATCAGTTTCGATAGGAAGCGCAAAAAAAAAAAAAAAATTGGGGGACCCTTAAGCTTCGCCTTTAAGAGTTGAACGCGATAGCGAAATCCGGCCCCTAGTGCGCTCTTCAACCACTAAGTGCATACTTATTAATGTGTATTGTTACACTCACACACGCACGCACGCGCGCGAATTTTACAGGCTTTCGATCTAAAGCAAGAGTCGCATATCCTCCAAGATATACGCCGCGCGCCGGCCCTCTCGGATGCCATAAAAATTCGAGACATATTTCTCACAATGCCTCACAGATGGCAGCACATTATCTAGCGTTTGCTGCGTTGGCTTCATATGTTTTCCTCTAGATGGACATAGCTGTCCATTTTTAGAGCTGTTGGAAAGTTCGTGTGTGCATTTAGCGGCGATGGCTGCACTATCTCGGCGTTTTTCGACGTAGTTTGATGGCCTCGCGAATGCGCCTACCGTATGGGCTCGTTTTCGTCGTGACACCTGCCGAACAAAATGCGTTAAGGAGACTCCTTCTACTACATGGCATATATGTAGTGTTTTTGTCCGAAGCAGCTGCAAGCGACATCGTGGCTTTGTGGTAAGACACCTGCTTGCCACGCGAACGGCCTGGGTTCGATCCTCATTGGGTCCGAAGATTTTATCGTTTATTTTATTTGCTACTTTCTCGATTTTTCGCTCACGGATGATTTTTCGCTCACAACCAACGGTGCCGACGCCGACAGCGGAATTTCTGCGACACGAGCTCTCTAACGCTACCGCGTTAAAACGCCACGCCTGCGCGGCAAGCGCAGCACAGTCACAGCGAAAGCTGGACGAGCGGAATTTCTCGAGCCCTTTATAAACTCTCTTGTGGCCACTAATACAAGTACACTAGCAACGAAAACACAATGCCACAAATCATATTTTTTGTGAAGTTGGGAAGCACCCACCACGATATTATTCGTCATTCTGTGGAGAAGCGAGGTACCATCTGTAAGGCATTATGTGCACTTTGTTGATGCGAAGGTTGATGACGATGAAGAATTATGCCTGAGCCCTTTGTAATGGGTTGGTAGCTTTAAACGACCCACTTGTTACGTAATTGTGTGACGCCCGGTCATTATTTTACTCTCCCACAACGCTTTATAACATACGTTAACGTGACAAAGAGAGAGAGAGAGAGGAAATAACTTTATCGAGACCCTGAGGAAATTGATGATGGAGACCTCACGGGCTACCTTGGCAACCAATAGAAGTGCACTTGCGAGTAACCCCGTACGCCATAAATCATCATAAATTTTGTGAAGTAGGGAAGCAACCACTATGCAATTTTTCGTCATTCTGCGGAGAACCGTGGTACCCGCTAAACAGCTGTAAGGCATAATATGCACATTGTTTATGTTGTGGCTGATGACGATTAAGAATTATGTCAGGGGCCATTGTAATGGGTTTGAAGTATTCAACAACCCCCTCGTTGCGCAAATCGCATTGTGTGACGCCAGGCTACAGAATTCGCGTTGTGTGACGCCTGGTTGTTATTTTACTCTTCTACCGCACTACATTAGATATGGTAATGTGGTTCCTTCCCGACATGAAGCCTGTATAGTGTCTTTTTGCTGAGCAGTTTCAGGCATCGGCAAAGCTCTGATGTAGGATACTGGGCTCCTACGCAGAAGGCCCAGGTTCGAACCTCGTTCCATCCTGTACATTTTAGGGGCGAAGCTCCTTAAGGCGCCACCCGTTCGTCCCTCGTAGTCGTCGTCATCGTAGTAGTCCGTAACAAGTCTTACGCTTTGACCTCCAAGGTAGTGCCGGTGGGAGATTTCTCCTGTGCGTTGTTGAACAATAAAAAATTCGCAGCGTGCGCGTTAACTAAAAGCCGAAGTCTTCTGTCTCTCATTCCCCATTAGCAGCCATTGGCATGTTCCAGTAGGAAACGTTAGTAGAAGTAGAAGTGTAAGTGTTAGCTAAAAGCCGACTTCTTCTGTCTCTCATTCCCATTAGCAGCCATTGTTTACCTCCAAGGTAGTGCCTGGTGAGATTTCTCCTGTGCGTGAATAAACAATAAAAATTTTGTTCAAAACGCCGTTGATTGATGAAATAAACCAACGAAAGACGCCAGATGTTTTGTAAAAGCAGAACAAAAGAACGCCAGATGTTTTTCTTAAAGTGTAGTAGTAGTAGTTGTATGTAGCCACCTCGCCCGATCGTCAACGGGCGAGGTGGACCGGCAACGGCGCGAGGACCCTGCCGTACGAGAGTTAAATCACACTAAAAGACATACTTTGCGGGCGATACACTCTAGTGAGCTTTCAACTTTTCGCCTTAATGTACATGATAAAGAAATTATTTCTACGAAAAACGCAAGGCACACCTTGAGTAATATATTTGGTTTTGGGACGCTAAATGGAACCATGAGGCGATGCGAAGCCGGAGCACTTGCACGATCGCGTTCCGTTGGCTTTCGTTGGGCATGCTACCGACCTCGCGTCGTGGAACGCGCGTCCTGTCTTCCCTCTAGCCTCGCCTTTAATTCGCACAGGGCGAGCGGGGAATGCGGTCGCTCTTGGCGCTCTTTCGCTCGGGAGCGGACTTCTTCCTTGCATTTCACCGATCACAAGTGATAATGAAGGGACCACGTAAACCAACAGTACAATAAAAGTTTGATGTTTAATATATACACGATGTTTCACACTCTTTATATTATGTACTGGGCGCATTTCACGGAAGAGTTTCACGGTTTACAGATGATTCCCTCCGTAGCTTCGCCCCACTCATCATCATTCACGCCGTGGATATGCTGTGATTTTTTTTCTTACTTAGTTCTTTTTTCCTTATTTCGAGCGACAGTGGTTATGGGCACCGGCGGCGGCGGCGGCGGCGGCGGACAACTACTGCGCCAAAAACGGCCCTTGTTGTGATCTCACAAAAGCTTTTGCTGTAAAACAGAGGATACAAAAAACATAACACTCTCTCCACTTGGTTCCTATTGCGCTCTTTATTGAAATTTAAAGCATGCTTTAACCACAAAGGCAATCGGGCACCCATCTGGATATGTTACACCTGTCCTCAGCATAGTAGCAGTTTGCCACATCAAGAGAAATAAAGGAAAAAAAGCCAAATTTATTACCTTCGTTATAAATGTACTAATCCATCTAAACATTAGAACGAACAACGTGAACCACGTGTACTTTTCGAAATAAGTATATGGAGCCGAAAGAAAACAAATATTGTTTTTCATATTCATTTCATATATCGCACCATTGCTAGCATATACAGTCTATACGTTTTTTGTGGCAGAGTTCATAGATTTTTTCTTCAATATGTTTTCTGCAAAAAAATCTAATTATGAAGAGATTCCGGTTTTAAGCACGCCACGCACTGTTGCATCACATATCCTGTCGCGCTTAAGTTTTCTGCACTGCTTGGGCTAACCGCAGTGGTGCACATCTGCCTTGCGAATTGTGATGGCGCTGGCAGTCGTTGTTCTTAACTTCCACCACTCGAGCAAATTTAGGATGTCTTTGTGGGCCTCTACAGAATGAGCAAAGCTGTCCAGCTAATCCCTTCTCTTCTCTCGTTCCCGAACGTCGTGCCATTGTACAATATTACCTAAAAAACTACCCTTCAGGGTTTCATCATCCACGGAGTGTTGGACGGCGGGAAAGGGGTTAATCCCCTCTTCCCCCCGCCTCGCCCGGACTTTCATTAAAGTTCATTCATTCATTCATTCATTCATTCATTCATTCATTCATTCATTCATTCATTCATTTCAGGGTTTCTTACACTTTTCAGCAGTGTATCTTATGATTTGTACCGTGCTCTTTTGTTTCACATTATAATAGTGCATGCCTTCCCTTCCGAACGATGTTTTACCGGCAGAAGGTGGCCATGGATCTACGCGGGTGGGACTGGCAGGAAATGGACCAAGTGATTTCGATCTATTTTCGGGGTTCGTTCCACTATGATAATAGAGGTGCGAATAAGCTTCTTGACGCTTACTCATTGGATTTATGTTTCGAACTATGGGGACATCTTCCCACACGGCATTCGTAATTGCCTTTTATCAGGCAGACATTTCGTCAAGCGAGTTTACTTTGTCCGACGCCATGTTTACTGGACCTATGCTATTCCTGTATATTGCAGCGCTGTTGCGGCATTACCGTGTAGCTCTCGCACTATATAGCTCAGGGGTCTCAAAGACTCGGCCCGCGGACCTCTTGCTAGGGACCCGCGGCCTGCACATGACTGTCTTCGTCCCATATTTTTTTCTTTGCTATAAGTACGTTCTTGAGCTGCACAGGCATGACACGTCTAAAGAATTTTTTTTTCGTGAGCTACGCCATGCTGTCGCCCTGTGTTCATACATAACCGTGAAACAGAATATATTTCAGAATTCACGCCGAGATTTTTATCATTTTGGAGATAGGTATCGATATGTTGTTGGAGTCCTGCCATGAAATCTCCTTCAGAAAATACCGATAGATGAAATGTGAAAAAAGTCTTCTTGAAATGGCAACATTAGCTGACGTTTTGTAACAGCCTAATCCTTCCCCCGTTCCTGCCTCCGTCACTCTTCTGGCCCTTGCGGGACTAAATATATGTGAATGCAGCCCGTTAGGTGAGGTGAGTTTGACATGCCTGATATAGCGGAACAAGACGAAAGCTCAGACGTCAACGACGTGGGCACACAAATCGGGCTGCGCATGTCCATTTTGCGTCACATGACTACTGGGTGCCGTGACGGAGACACAGAAAAAGAATCTGCCTTTATAAGAATTTGATGTAACGAGACTCCGCGCAGTTCTTTCGTTTTATTGGAGGGCTGTAACATTAAAGAACGTTTCCCCGGTTTGGAGCTGTGTGATCGTTCTTTGGATGATAAGTTACAGGTATGAACTTATTGTATTACATTTATTACTGTGATTAAAGAATAGCATTTGGGATATGAAATGATAACGAACGCAATAAAACACAGACTAGCATGATGTTAACATTATAAGCGCCTGTTTTATTTAATTTTAGCTCACCCATTTTAGATAAATGAAGTGGCCCCATATGCACGAAGCAAAAGAAGGTCAGTACTTGTCCCTCATAAAACTTCTCCAAATTGGTTTCCCCACATGAAAAAGCGCTTTTTCGAAATAAATATGAAATATATCTGTATGTTTAACAAACTTAAAAACAATCTTTAAGGCACACAAAAGAGAAAGCCGATTTTTTTGATGCACGTAAATTACTCTTTTACAAATCAAAATCACCACGCTAGTCGCGCCAAGACTCTTGGTAAGCGAGAAAACTGGCAAGAAAATGCGGGTGGCGACGGCCCCTTGAAATACGCGCAGCAAAAGCCGTGACGTCATAGATTTCGACGGCGTCTACTGGGGCCCACGTAGTTCCTAATCGGCAAAACGAACCACATTTCTATTTGTGGGGGCCAAGACCTAACATACCAAGTTTCAGGAAATTTCGTTGAGCCAATATGCCCAAAATACGACAAATGCAGTTTGAAGTCCATGACCTCATGCGCGGAGGTTGTTTCGTCGCGAAATTAAAAAAAAAATAGAACTTTGACCTCGATTCTCTTCTCCATTAGTAAAGTTATGATGGTTAAATAATGCCGCTCGAGTGCTCAGTGTACACTTCATTACTCTAAACAGGTTCATTTTTTAAATTTAGTGTCCCTTTAAGAACATAGCAAAATTCAAGCCCGGCCTGACCGAGCCCGCCACCTGTATTGATTTTCTACCTAGTCACTTTGCGTCGTCCCCACCCCGTTGTTTATTCTATGACTTCAATTTCTGATATCTGTTGAGTTAGTTATCGCTGTCTCGCTCTACTATAAATTACTTTGCTCTTGCTTGTGGCGTGCGTTGCAATTTCATATTTCAAGCATTCAATTTGCAAGTCCATCGACATTAAACATTGCAGAATGTGAAACCCAGTTGAAAATGACAACAGAGCACAATAAAAATTTCTATTGTCACAACAAAATTTTTCTTTTGTTACTACACATTTCTGTCGCGACAATACACTTTTCTGTTGTGGAGCGGATATTTTTGTCGTCACAACAGAAATGCCTTCTTTCGCATGTGTAGTGTCACAACATACAGCTGTCGTACTACGAGAAATATTTATAGTAGTCAAGAAAAATGCTGTAGTACTAAATAAATGTGTTGTGCTACAAAAGGGACTTGTCTAAGCTTGTATTCAATTGTGACAACAGAAGAGTTTCTTCAGTAATTCGGCAAAATTCTGTAGTACAACAGAAAAGCTTTTTGGTCCAACAGAACTTTGTTGTATAAGCATACATCTAATTGTGACAACAGAAGTGTCAGTCACTAAAGCGATGCGAGCAAATCCTGTATCAGGTTGGCAAATTCACTCCCGAGTCGATCTATATCCTCCTAGGGGTCGACTCAGACCGGACCGCGAGTTTGAGTCTTAGTCAGTGGCGTATCTAGGGGGGGGGGGAACTAGGCGCGTGCCCCCCGTCCCCCCGAAATTTCTTGTGCCATGACATAATGAGCACAGAACAACACTCGACCACATTTGCCTGCCCGACCCTCACTTCAGATCAAGGAGTTGCCCCCCCGAAAAATATTTCTGGCTACGCCCCTGGTATGAGTCAGTCCGGACGAGGAAAATTATAGTGAGTCTAGTTGAGGAAACTATTGCTGAGTCTGAGTCTGAGTGAGCCCTAGGCGCCAGATACATCTGTTGAGTGAGTCTGGCTGAGCTCCACCTTTTATTGCCAAGCGATGGTCCTATCTTTAGCACTGTACAATCAGCATTATATCTCGGCTTATATTTATATTCAAGTGTATTCACACGTATGCCAACTTACTTGCGTTCATGTGCCTGGTCAATATTTATTGATCAGAGGTGCCATTTGAGGGGCAGGGTGCTAAAACCTTCCCTCGCAAACTCTTTCACGGGAAGTTCTTTATAAAATATATTGTGTGAGTCGCGTATTTCATGAGAATGTCCTAAATAGATTGAAACTACTGATACTTGCCCCGTCACGGTGTATGGTTATGGCACTCGACTGCTGACTCGAAGGTCGCGGGATCGAATGCCAGCCGCGCCGGCTGTATTTTCGATGGAGGCGAAACTGAGGCACGTGTACTTACATTTAGGTGCACGTCAAAGAACTCCAGGTGGTCAAAATTTCCAGAGCACTCCACTATGGCGCCTCTCATAATCATATCGGGGTTTTTGAACGGTAAACCCCATATATTATTTTTATAACTCCTACTTGAAGGTACAAGATCAAAAGGCGCATCGTAGAGCAGCGAGTATCTGAAATATTGGCATTCAAAAGCATTTACACCATGATCAAGAAAGCTAATTTTACGCTATCGGACTCATGAGTCGACTCACTCAGGCTCAGGTCAAGCTGCGAGTCTGAGTTTGAGTGAGTTTAGCTGAGTAATGTGTCGGTGAGAATGATTCTGAAAGAGTCCGGTTAAGAAAAATAAATATTATGCCTAAGGGCAGACTTTCGAAAAAAAAAAACTTTAGTGAATCTGAGTCCGAGTAAGTCTGGCTGAGGAGAATTTTGCGGAGTCTGAGTGAGCCCTTCGGGCGAAAATATATCTTCAGTCAGTCTGAGTGAGCTCCCATTTAACAGCCGACCTATGCCTGTAGTACTAAAGAAAGATTTGTTACAAAAGAGCCGCCGTTATCATGCAATTACTCAATGTAAAAAAATATTTACTATCCGCTGAAACTGCTTCAGTTATATCTCTGTGAAAAAAGTGCCAGTACACAGTGTCGCACACGACAGAGAAGCATGCAGTCATGAGTGCCCAAGTCATGAATATACTTCATAGAGTAGTAGCTTGGGTGTGTTGGCGGTTCACTGTTTACATGGCTGCACAGCACAAATTGAATGAAGAAACAGTACATCACTTGTGTTGTGTCCTGTCTTCTCTCCTTGTTTAATTTTGTACTGTGCAGCCTTGTTGACATGAATACATTTTAAAAATTTATGACATGGCCATGGAGCACCTTGCCATGGTATTCTAAGAAGCAAACTCTAAATGTGAACAAATAGCAAATTAAAGATCCAATTGCATCACTATTTTAAGAAGTGAAGCTTCAATTTTTGGGTTTGGCACAGGACAGCACATATGTATCCATGTGCTTATTGAGATAAAATTAACAAGGAAAATGGACACGACTAAATTTCGTAGGTTTACATTGTGAAAACATAATGAGGAATGGTATAGTAGCAGACTTCAGGATAATTTATGCACACAACGAGCTATATCAGATTATGTTTTCACATTTCACTCTCATCGAAGTGTGGCTATCATATAGAGAATCGAACATGCACAGCTCATACTAAGCCATTCAAGGCTAATTAGGCCACCAAAGAGGGTAAAAAGCATACTGAACGAAAGTCATGTATACTTTAATAAAATACGCTACGGGGCTAGTTGGTGATACATTCTATTTAAAAATTGTAACGCTATATTAGACGAGGACAAGAAGAAATCTACATGACAGGACGGGCGCCCGTCCTGTCATGTACCTTTCTTCTTGTCCTCGTCTAATATAGCGCTACAATTTTGAAATAATCATGTATACCTCTGAATATCTATAATGCATCCAATGAATATATTTTTCACAAATACATAAATCCAAGATGGGTGTTTTTTCCTCCATGACCCTTCAAAACAAAATGCGGGTACATATGGATATGTAATCACACCAATGATATGCTTTAGAGGACAAATAAATGTACACGTTTGTGGGAGACATCATTATACGACCATGGCCAAAACCACATTTAATAGCATTCCAGGTACAGTCAGCCGTACTTATGCAAACTTGCTCTCTCGTTGCTTCCTCTATTTGCAACCTTATTTTCCCACAACAAAACAAACAAGAAAGCCTAAAGTTGGCCTTAACAACATTAAGCATAATTCGTACATAGCTTTGCTTACATATGTGATGGTGTTCTGCCTACACACCTGCAAGTCATAAAGCCATTTTCCAATAAAAATATTTTTCACTGCCACAACTTGAAAAAATTTAACATGGCAGGCCATATAAGAAAATGTGGAAAACAGAGTGAATACAGGGTCCGTTATAAAAGTAATGCGCATTTTCTGGGAAATATAGATTTATTGGTGGGACCTGTGAAAATGGGTACAATACTTCAAAATACTCTGCCCATGGATCATTAGACTTGCGGAGACGTGTCTGCCACGGCTAGACGGCAACCTGAATGTGCTCAACGGGAATGTCTCTCAGCAACGTTGTAACATGCTTTTCGGTGTTTTCTCACTCTCCCAAATGCTTTTCTTTCAGCTTTCTCTTCAGTCGGGGAAAGAAAAAAAGGTCGCATGGAGCCAAGTGAGGACTGTAGGGGGAATGGGGGACCACCGAGGTGTTGCTCCAGGCCAGGAAGTTGGTAAGGATGAAGGCCGTGTGGCTGAGGGCATTGTCTTGTCATGGTGGCGCTTGAGCGTGTCTTTGATGCGAGCCCTCATGCACGCGACCCAACATTTCAATATCTTCAGCACTCCACTAAAAGGCAGCGTTCACAGTTCCTCCATGCGGTACAAACTTCATTTGCTGGATGCCCAATTGATGGTCGGAATGCATAACTGCACGAACACTATCCACATTTTCGCTGTTTGTTGTTTTTGTTGAGCGTCCAGTACGGGGTTCGTCGGCGGCCTGCTCCCGGCCCTCTTTGAATGTCTTGTGCCACCTGCCGGACTGTGACCTTGAAATGCAGTCATCCTTGAACACCTCTTGAAGCATCTATAATGTTGCAGTTGCATTCTTTCCAAACTTCACGCAAAACTTGATAGCGTATCACTCTTTAAAGGAACGCTTCATTGCGCTGTGTTACAAACTCTAAAATAACATCTCACGCGGATGCACGTCTTTCCGCCTGCACTGTTCGTAGTAAACTGGCGATCAACTGTGTTGGAAGGGCAGATCCCCCACCACATTGCCCGATCGGTTTTAACGCACTGCCATGGATAGCCGCTTCACAATAAAATCATGCGCATTACTTTTGTAACAGAGCCTGTAGAATTGCACAGCACAGATTGCACAAACCTCGTACCATAAAACGTTATGGATACATTTTTTTTACATTTGCTATGTATGTGACACCTAAAAAAATCATTGATAAAGGTAGCCATATACAGTACTTCATGTTGGATAGAAGATACCGAAAAATGGTTCGATCACACTGCACATCAGTGTCACATAGTGCATGCCAGACAAACAGATTGATATCAGGCATTAACACCTAAAAATACCACAAGCACTCATGAAAGCGAATGTATTGTTTTATGAAAGTTTCTGAGAGTTAAGCAGCAGCACGTCTGTAAGAGACAAGAAGAGATAATGGGCACATGCAGGGTGAAAACCACTGTTGTATCTTTGCCTATGTATGGACCATGTAGCAAGGCTAAGTTAATGAGCACACAATTGAAAATGAAGCAAAAGAAAAAAAAGAACACAATATTGAGGCATGACCTTACCAAACTAAAGGCTTTTAGACTGTTAAAGCACATTGTACCAATACACTTTTTGTTCCTACAGTACAGATCCAGTTGGCATATGCTGGCTAGGTACCACTGTTGTGTAGTGTTTTGTTGCCTAAGTATGTACCACCCCGGCTAAGTTAGCACACAACTGAAAATGAAGCAAAGAAAAAATGAAACACACATGAAACATACACTTAAGAAAGAAAACTATTTTAGGCCATCAAAGCACACAGTATCAAAACACTTTTTCCTGGCATACTGCAGTCCTACATATTTAAGATCCAAAAGACTTCGTGGAACCGCCCTAAAGGACTGATCAAGTACACGACAATTTGAAGAAATGGTTCATCGTAACGAGACTTTACCCCTGGCAACAAAATTTGACTATTTGCGGAATTGCCTCGCAGGACAAATGACAGCATCCATCGCGGGGTTACCAACCAACGAATTGTGTTATACACACGCCATCAAAATTCTTAAGGAAAGGTTTGGTGTCTGAAAAAACAGAGAACAATACCGCTTGTCAGCCTTAAGAAACCTTCCGCATGTCCTGTTGGGAAAAAATGCAAGAGGTCTGATGAAGTTGTATCACACCGCGCAGCTGCATATTCATTCCTTGAAAGCTTCGAGCACACCGACACTCAGTTTTTCAGCAATACTTGTTGACATACTGTGAAACGCGTTGCCGGGCGAAGTCGTTCACATTTGTTCGCGAAAAGCGGAGAAAGACATTAAGAAGTCCTCCCATAGCAGACCCTGTGCATAATGCCAGAACAGGCACATGTAATTGCGTTTTCGAAAGGCGAGCTGAATGGCCTGCTCAATTTCACTAGGGTGGGACTGGAAAGGCGAGAGCAGTACTATGTGATGCCAAGAGAGCGGAAGGTGAACACTGAAATGTCACGAGACCACAGTACGGCTTTCGTGCTGCATAACACGACTGTGGCAAAACGTGAACGTTTATTCTGCAGATCAGATAAGCATGGCACCCACAACTGTGACTCCAAGGTCTTTCTGGGCTCGAAGAAGCAATAGCTGCTCAAGGATAATCACTGCTTCCGGTGTACGTTGCTAGAACACCAAGCAAAGTTTTGTGACGTAAAGTTGGCTTGTTCACTCTGTCACGGAAGAAATGCCCCCGGCATGTGCGACCCGAACTACAAGAAGCTTGAGAGTAACGGAAAATCTGACAGTACGACAGCGTTTGTATCGTCGAAAGCAATAATGTGGAGTAACCAGTCGTCATGCCTTATGTCCATAGGTCGGCAAAGAAGTTGGAGCTCACTCAGACTCCCTCAACAAATATATTCTGCTCAGAGGGCTTACTTGGACTCAGACTCACCAAAAGTTTCCTCAACCGGACTCACTCGGACTAAGACTCGCTAAAGGTTTTCTCAACCAGACTCACTCGAACTCAAACACCAAAATATTACTCACCCAGACTCACTCAAACTCAGACTCACGGCCAGATCTGAGTCTGAGTCTGTCTGAGTGAGTCGACTCATGAGGGAGCTTGCCGACCTATGCTTATGTCTAAAATAGACAATAGCGTATTCCTAGAGATTTTTCATGCTTGCGTCGGCGACGACATTAGTCGTGCATATATCAGAGGCATCTTGGACGGGGGCAGCCAGGGATAATTCATCAAAGAAGACATCGCAAAGAAACTCCGACTGAAGGTGGCTAGTGAGATCAGAATAGCCCTGAAAACTTTTGGAGCAGCGACTCTATCAGGTGTGGAAAGGTCAACACCGTGGAAGTTCCGCTGCGCAGCCGGCAAAGCACTCAGTTGGTCTGCGTTGTGAAAGCCATCATGGTAGCCATACTCGTTCAGCCAGCTGGTGTCCGAAGAATGGAACGGCACACTGCGAGGCATTTGAATTTTCGTTCATGAGTTTACATTACATCAATGGGACGAGTGGCGGTGCTGCGAAGGTATCAGAGTTTTCAGTGCCCAAATAAATGGTTGGCCGCTGTAGTTGTTTTTGAATGCCCTCCACAATGTAATGAGATGCACTAGGCCCTTAAGTGACTAATAAAGATGTTGTATAATTGATATTATAGTTAAATAACTAAGCAAGCACGATATAAAAATACCTTGGAAAACACCACATTACTGCCAACCATGTGGCATTGGTTTCAAACAGTTGTGGCTCACCTCTTATTTTTTATGTATACTGGGATCTCGCTATGTGAAACACCCTGCCTAATATTGCATGAATGCACTTTCTTTGCTCTTCAAGTGGGATATCCTGTTTTACATAACATTTTTCTTTCTTGTATGCCAGAGTCCTGCGGTCTTCCACATCCGTGGGAAGGGTCTGTCCGGCAGGAGAGCCGCTGGTTGATGAACCAGCACCAAGTGGTGCAGCCGGGCCAAGTGGACCTTTCCCTAATCGTATGTTTATGCTGTAAATTTGTCAAGTCCTAACATATTTCTTGCAGAATATGCATATGTACAAATTTTAGATATTTATTAAAATTCTAACCACCTGTGCCACATGGCATGGGTGTGTCTCGAGGCTATGGAAGGATGTTAACATGCAAGTTGATTGAAACGTCAAGATTTTAATAATACAGTAAACAGTAAAAGCTCGTTAATTTGAACTCTAAGCGGACTATCAACTTGTTCAAAGTACTGGGAGTTTTCCCCCGCAGAAATATACGGGGTTGTGCCGGGGGCTGGGTGTCAGTTCATACTGTGAATTCAAATTAAGCGAGTTTTAATTAAGGAACTTTTACTGTAGTGACATCAAACTTTTTAATTGGGTGATTCCACGTAAGACCGAACAAACGATGGCTGGTCGACCTCTTAAATTTAATTCAAAATTTTATATAAAATTGCCTGATGAGTGGAAAGAAGGGATGCGCTATTTGTTTTGCTGCCAAAATTTTTTCGAAGCACAGAAAATCAATAATGACGAAGAGGTGGAGTGGAGCACTCATCCGCTCTGATGTTTTGGCGAACTTTCGTTAAAGTTACGTAGCTAAAATATCTTTATCTAAATATATGCATGTTTTTGCTTCTGCTTGGGTAATTTGAGTTTTCATATGTAGTGCAGATGTTTTTATAAAAAAAAAGCCGGCAGATCCCACGCATTGTGGGAATCGATGTAATGCGAAGCAGCCAGCAAAGAGCTGCATACATGGTCTTGTATGTCATTGAGGAAAATGCGTGTCATGGTTTTCATGTTAACTCCTATTATTTATGTTCGTCACACAATAACGTCGCGCAATACCAACTTGGGGGTCGATCAACCTAGAGAAACGGCCGCCAGCGCACCATGAGCGTGGCACGTAAGTCATGCTGTACATGACATGCGTGTCATGATTTTCATGATAACTCATGTTATTTATGTTCGTCACACGGTCACGTCGCAAGATACCAATTTCGGTGCATATCAATCTAGCGAAACGGCCGCCAGCGCCCCATGAGCATGGCACGTAAGTCATGCTGTACATGACATGCGTGTCATGATTTTCATGATAACTCGTCTTATTTATGTTCGTCACACGGTCACGTCGCAAGATACCAATTTTGGTGTATATAAAGCTAGCAAAACGGCCGCCAGCGCACCATGAGCGTGGCACGTAAGTCATGCTGTACATGACATGCGTGTCATGATTTTCATGTTAACTCGTGTTATTTATGTTCGTCACACAGTCACGTCACAAGATACCAATTTTGGTGTATATCAAGCTAGCGAAACGGCCGCCAGCGCCCCATGAGCGTGGCACGTAAGTCATGCTGTACATGACATGCGTGTCATGATTTTCATGATAACTCGTGTTATTTATGTTCGTCACACGGTCACGTCGCAAGATACCAATTTCGGTGCATATCAATCTAGCGAAACGGCCGCCAGCGCCCCATGAGCGTGGCACGTAAGTCATGCTGTACATGACATGCGTGTCATGATTTTCATGATAACTCGTGTTATTTATGTTCGTCACACGGTCACGTCGCAAGATACCAATTTTGGTGTATATAAAGCTAGCGAAACGGCCGCCAGCGCACCATGAGCGTAGCATGTAAATCATGCTGTACATGACATTCGTGTCATGATTTTCATGTTATGACTTGTCATTTATATTCGTCATATAGTCATGTTACGCCATACCAATTTTGGTGCACATTCGATTAACCAAGCGACCAGGAGAGCACAAAGTCGTAGGCGGCTAGATAGATAGATAGATAGATAGATAGATAGATAGATAGATAGATAGATAGATAGATAGATAGATAGATAGATAGATAGATAGATAGATAGATAGATACGGTCAAAGTCGCAGAAGTTCGCTAAGAAATGCTTCACATTTAAAACCCCAAAGTTGGCCCAGGAAACTTTATTTTCTTTACTTCGAAGGTCTTTTATCTCCAAAAAGCCTTGTAGCGGAGCGGCAAAAATTCCGCATTGCGCTCTTCGCATACTTATCTACCAAACTGCCGAATCTTTTATTTATATAACTTTTCAGTAAAGAGATACGATCGGGCTAAGTTCAAGAAAACACCGAACAATGGAAACTTCTGACGACAAATAAAAAACCCCGTTATTTATATTTCTTATACTTTGTCCACTTATTCTCCTCCACACAAGCTTTCACAATCATCGAAGTCATATTGCATAATTTCGTTGCACTAAAAGTTACGGCCCCTCCGATGACACCCTTAGGCAAGGATTGTCAATTCCGACTTCTTGCCCAGCAAGTGTATAAAATGCAGGCAGGATTGAATTTATTTTTATTAAAAGGCCAGCTTCAGTTAGTTTGAAAGTTACTTGAAATACGTGGCGCAAGATTGCAACTGAGAAGAAACAAGAAAAGACAGAAAGAACGCCAGGTCACAACTAAGTTTATTTTCATAAAGCACTCACAATATAAAGGCTCTTGGAGGACATGCGGAGAACATTTCATTTACCGCACGTGCAGGTATGAACATACGAGGTTTAAAAAGAAGATCGCAATCATGATATCTGGAAACTAGCAACAAACAGATGTATCCTAGAGTAAAGACGTCGAAAAAAACAAACACAAACCTATGCAAAGGTCAAATAAAAAAAAACAACAAAAAGACCCACTTCGTAGCAAACTCTTCTAAAGTATATCTAGATCCAAAGCTGGAATTCCAAGTAGTCGCACGCGAATACTTGTAAGGAGCCGGGATGCGATGGCATAAGAGTTCCTGGGAAGCCTTTCACAAAGGAAGAAAGGTTATTCTCGTATCAGCGTGCCGTCAGTTTTGCTGCATAATAGTGAATTCCAACTGTGGGATCTAGATGCACTTTAAATGGTATTGCTACGAAGTGGGTCTTTTTGTTGTTTTTTCCTCGACCTTTGTGCAGGTTTGTGTTTCTGTTTTTTTTCTACGTGTTTACATTAGGATATATTTGTTTGTTGCTGGCTTCCAGATATCATGATCGCGATCTTCTTTTTAAACCTCGTCTGCTCATGCCTGCACCTGCAGTGAAGGAAATATGCGCATGTCCTTCAAGAGCCTTTATATTATGAATGCTTCATAAAAATAAACTTAGTTGCGAGTTGGCGTTCTTTGTCTCTTCTTGTTTCTTCGCAATTGTAACGCTGCGCCACATATATTTCAAGTAACGATGCACCAACTAGCCCAGCATAACGTACTGTTAGTTTGAAAGCTTGTCTTTGAAACCCTGATATTTTCCAGCTCGTGGAGACTTTCCTGGTTGTCTTTAAGCTGAAGATCTCCTTCCTTTGTTTGCGACACTCTCAGTTACAGGTCTCTAGCACGCAAGGAGGACACGACGCAGCTTTCCTTTTCGTGCAAAATAACTTTCCCTTGACGTGAGCATTCCTCAGAACAGCTGCACTTCACAACGGAACAAATGCGATGCGCACAGCTCAGTCGCGCATGTAAACGTCCTGTGAGATCTCACAACAGGTGATTTTTCGTCATTATTTGATGGCGATGACAATGTTTAGGAGGCGTTGAACTGACTCTTCTGATGGGGGGCAGCTGTTGTCAACGTGATTTTGGTTTTGTTTTTACGCGCAGGCAATTTTCGGACTCCTTTTTATTGGATTGAAGATGCACATCACCTTCGATTTTTTAAGGTTGAGAATAAGGATTCGCTCACACCACCTCCAATGAAGCGCTTAGCTGTCATTTTTAGAGATACAGTAGAACTTTTATTATACATGCCCCGGGCCTGTGAAGACACGCGTTTTACGACGAATTGGCTTGGTCCTGGCAATACCACCATATGAATGTATTAAAAACCGCCTGGAGCGGACTATGTTGGTGCCAACTACGATGCTGCAGTGTGCAGTGCAGTGTCGCTGGATGACACCATCGAAACTCTGCATAAATCAACATATTATGCAGTTCACTGTAGGTACTAATAAAGGGAGGATAAGAAAAACACAAAGCTTGGTGAAAGAGCTTGGCGCGATGGGAGAGAGCTCAATTTCTTGTGAGCGCACCTTGCCTTTTTTGGATGCAATTGTTTCACAACGTTAACGAATTTGTTATGTTACTAAACTCATGAAATGGGTTCATGCTGAAGAGTGCTTGCTATGAAAGGCAGTGAGCCATCAAGGCATATATTTCTGAGCTTGGTAAGGGGCATAAGGCATCTAGAGGCTGGATCTTTTTCTGAGTCACCCAAAGTGTGCCCTGTGAGCAGTAACATGATGCTATTAGATTACCCTTTTACTTTGTTTTACAGCGAAAGCTGGCATGAGATCATTTCAGTCGCCGGTTTTGGCGCCGTAGTTGTCCGCCGCCGCCGCCGCCAGTGTCCGTAACCACTATCGCTGGAATTAAAAAAAAGGAAATAAGATGGAACGAGGTTCGAGCCTGGGGCCTCTGCGTGGGAGCCCAGTATTCAACCTCTGAGCCATGTCGGTGCTTGAAACTGCTTTGCAAAAAGACCCTATACAGGCTCCATGTCGGGAAGGAACCACATTAACATGTGCAATATTGCGTGGTGGAATAGTAAAATAAGCACCAAGCGTCGCACAACGCGTATTCTGTAACCAGGCGTCACACAATGCGAATTGCGCAACGAGTAGGTTGTTTAATGCTTCCAACCCATTACAGAGGGCTTCGCCATAATTCTTCATCGTCATCAGGCACAGCATCAACAAAGTACGCATAATGACTTACATGCGTTTAGCTGGAACCACGGCTATCCGTAGAATGACGAAAAATGGCATAGTGCCTGTTTCCCTTGTTCTCAAAAATTACAATGATTTATAGCGTAGTGGGTTCCTCGCAAGTGCAGTTGTATTGGTCGCCAAGGAAGCCCATAAGTGCATGATCCATTTCCTCGGGGTCTCAATAAAGTTCTTCGCCTTCCCCCCCCCCATCTCTTCCCCGTCAACGTATGTAATACAGCATGGCGGAAGAGGGAAATAGCGACCGGGCGTCACGCAATCCAAATTACATAACTGGTGGGCCGTTTAATGCTTCCAACTCATTACAAGGGCTGAGCCATAATTATTCATCGTCATCAGTCGTGGCGTCAACAAAGTGCACATAGTGCCTTACAGACGTGTAGCTGGTGCCTCGCTTCTCCGCAGAATTTATGGCATAGTGGGTACCATGCTAGTGTACTTGTATTAGTAGCCCCAAGAGAGCATGTAACGGGCTCTAGAAACGCCGCTCTTCAAGCTTTCGCTGTGACTGTGCTGCGGTTTCAGCGCAGGCCTGATGTTTTTTTTTTAATTATAGGATTTTCATTTTTGTGCTTTGATACCTGTATTTTGCAGCTCACAGACTTCAGACTTCAGCTGAAGCAAGCTGTGCTGCAGCAGTAGTTGAAGCAGCTGTGCCTCAAGGTGGTTGTCAGTTGTCATTGGATTATGTTGCCGATGTTCGTTAAACTAGATTTTAATTTTTTTGCCACTTTGATACCTGTACTTTGCAGCTCACCAACTTCAGACTTCAGCTATAGGAAGCTCTGAAGGAAGCTGTGCTGCAGCAGTACGTGAGACAGCCATGCCTCAAGGTACCTAGTTCGTTAAAATATGGTTATTAAGGATATTGAGAAAAGATAAAGCTATTGTTGATTTTAGACCGGTCTGTGTTATTAGAGGTGTGCATGACAATGAATCGTGATTTTCATGCACGAGCCCTCTTTTTGGATGTCCATGCAAGTAGGTGCAGTTTCTTTGACTGAATTGTTTACTGCAACTTCTTGTAATTTCGTGTAAAGTATTCGCAAATAAAAGCTTTCTCATTCCATGCAGTAAAAAAAAGCTCGGAAGCACGTTGCTCGTTGGTATCAGGGTTAATATAAGGTGCTGCAATAAAAGAAAGGGGATATATTTCAAAAAAACGCCAGGCCTGCGCTGAAACCGCAGCACAGTCACAGCGAAAGCTGGAAGAGCGGTGTTTATAGAGCCCGTTAAGCTCTCTTGGGGCTACTATACAAGTACACTAGAAAGGTACCCACTACGCCATAAATCACAATTTTTGTGAAGTTGGGAAGCATCTACTAAGCCATTATTCGTCATTCTGCGGAGAAGCGAGGCATCAGCTACACCTCTGTAAGGCATTATGTGTACTTTGTTGACGCGACGACTGATGACGATGAAGAATTATGGCTCAGCCCTTATGGGCTTCCTTGGCAACCAATACAAGTGCACTTGCGAGGAACCCACTACGCTATAAATCATTGTAATTTTTGAGAAGCAGGCCAGCAGGCACTGTGCCATTTTTCGTCATTCTATGGAGAGCGTAGGTACCTGCTAAACGCATGTAAGGTGCGCACTTTGTTGATGCTGTGCCTGATGACAATGATGAATTATGGCAGAGCCCTTTGTAATGGGTTGGAAGCATTAAACAACCTACTTGTTGCGCAATTCGCATTGTGTGACGCCTGGTTACAGAAGTGGCGTTGTGCGACGCTTGCTGCTTACTTTACTCTTCTACCACGCTATATTACATGTGCTAATGTGGTTCCTTCCCGACATGAAGCCTGTATAGGACCTTTTTGCAAAGCAGTTTCAAGTACCGGCATGGCTCAGGGGTTGAATGCTGGGCTCCCACGCAGAGGGCCCAGGTTCGAACCTAGAATTTTTTTCTTATTTCGTTTTTTTTCTTATTTCGAGTGATACAGGTTACGGACACCGGCGGCGGCGGCGGACAACTACGGCGCTAAAAACGGCCGCTGAAATGATCTCATAACAGCTTTCGCTGTAAAACCCCATCGGCGCAAAGTGCTAAAAGCATGTTTCAATATTAGTGCCAATGAGCAGGCCCATGGGACGCCTGCTGCCACTGCGCTCCAAAGCTGTAGACCTAGCTGAAGTGGTGCAAGGGCGTTTGAAGAGCATAGATAGAAAGGTTTATCAATATTATGGAGGTTGCAGAGGTTTTTTTTAATACATGTTCAGCCCAGATAGCTTCCTGGTGTATGGTGTTTTTACATAGCTAATGCTTTGTATTCCTGTTAGCCCCCATTGAGGATCGCCGGCTGCAGCCTCTGACTTACGATTGGCCATCTAAATCAAGCCATCTATCAAGCCATCTAAAGGTAAAATAGTGGCGAATATTTTCCTATGCTTTATGTTCATCTTTAGCCTCATCTTGCACTGTTTTCAAAAAGTCTTGCAGCACTGATTTTTTTAAAAATGCTGCCGACGTGAAATATTTTCATTTTCGGAGTAAATTCGCTATTTGGGAAGTTTATTCCACTGTATTTCATATGAGTGGCGTGGACTGCCTCTGTTCATTTCCTTTTCTATAGATTTCAAGGTAAATGCTTCAATATTATGCTTGTTTTGAATTGACAGGATTGCGGCAGTTGCTAATCACTTGCCTTGTATGCTTTTCATTCTTTTCTGTGCTCAGTTTTAAAACCGACAATTTGGAATATTCTCCGATTACTATGAATGAGTTCACACATTTCGGTGTTAGTTGAAGTTCATGTGTACTCAGTAGGTGACACAGGAAGTTTCAATCCAATGATTTCTTTATGCAGCTCTTGGAAAAGAGGCTCAGACTCTTGACACGACTGTTGGCACTCAGAATGAGGCTGGGGATGTGAGTACCTTTCTTGCATGTAAAGTTCGATTAGAAAACTAATTTGTCAGCCTGATGCAAATTATTCTTTGCTGCAGACTGAAATTTAGACTCGCAGAACTTGCATAACCCCTCGCCGTGAACAATTGTGCACAAACATCTGAGGCGCGGCACACACAACGCGTTTTTTCAAATGGCTGGAAACACAGAGTGCGCATTCGTGCAGGATTCCGTAGTGGATAACTAGCGCTTATTTAACTTCAGTGTGGTGCGTATTGCTGCCGAGGATCACTTTGCTGAAGAGCCTATGTTCGACGATCGTTTGACGTGGCGTGCTCCAGGACCAATGTCAGAGATTTTTCCCTTTGCTCACCCAGCTACCAAATAAATGGTAGGTGACTGTATACAGGACGATTATACGAGAAATGTGCCATGCATGTCTTCTCAATATTTTTGTTTTGTCCTGCTTTTGATGTTATGTACACATATGCAGAGCGCATGCAGCTAAAATATTTTTTTGTTGTAAGACTTTCCCAGCGTTCAGAAAATTATTTGAAGGTGGTGGTGTGGGCGTCGTGCTATTCGTTACATCAGAATTATCCGATTTCAAGGCCGAATGTAGAGTGAACTAAAAACGTAAATTTTTTCTGCCATTTTTAACATGCATCACTAGAACATTTGAGTGCGGCATGTCCCACCTCCACACATGCTAGACAGAAATAAAATCTGCCAATACATTTTTGTTGAACGCAAGCTATCAGAGCGAAGTTCTGTAAATCTGTAAATAGAGCCTGTTTGCATGTGTAGATCTGAATAAAGTGGGATAGCTTTGACATGTTTAACCGATTTGTCCACAGGATTCGGTTCGTAGTAGTCATGATTTTGATCATTAAAAATTAATAACCTTACACTACCTATATCTATGTCCCAGTAACTTTAGGTTTTTAGCTAGCAACTAAAAGACCTGCTGAGTCAATACATCATCAAAGGACTATATGCATGTTTGCGATTGCAGTAGTGAATTGCTTGAAGTGACTCGACAGCTCTGAAACTGAGCACTTTTATGTGTTTTGCTATGCTTTAATGCTTTCAATTTTGGGAGTACAGAAGCGGTACTTTTTATGCCGGTCCATGTGGGCCATGGCATATACATTGATGTGGACACGTGGCAGCGGTTGCTGCAAGTTCCCTTAGACTCAGCGTTCTGCAAGCAGCTGGCAGTGCGCCTGTGGGGCAGTGAGGTGTTAGCTCAAGGAAGCCTGACAGGCACAATGTCGAACCGCTCTTTGTCGAAAGGGATGACGCGGAGATATCCGCCGCTCTCTCCTGTGAAGATGGCGTCAATGTCAGGTAAACATGGAAGTGTACTTAGTGAAGAACCAGCTTGTAACAAAAAAATTCTTTAAAAAGTCAAGGCATATTTGATTTCTGATTTTGACCTCTGGAATATTTTTATCATTGATGCACTTAATTTTAAAGCTACAAATAACGTCCTCTTTTCATTCCTTCGCTTACTAACCGGATTCATATGATCGTGTCGAACAGAAAGCAGACCCAATCATTTTGATTGGGCGGGTTGTACATGCCTGTTTTCTAAATTTTCGCTCAGCACGAAACCTTATCAGCAGTCAATCCATAAATGTCCACATCTGCGTTCCTGCCGACCATATTAAAATAAAGTAGTGTATATTTGATGTGTTGTGGCACCGTGAAGAACAATGCCTCTTGTCAAATTAACAGTGTGCAGTTACAGTCAAATCTTCATACAACGAATGAAGTGGGACCGTTGCAATTAATTTATTTTGGAATATCGTTGTAATGAAAACTCGCGATTTTAAGCCAGTGGTCAAACCTAGGAGTGAACATGACGTACCTTGGCATTTGATATGTGTGCAGACAAGCAAACACCGCAAAAAACACTAAAATTTCAGTCACTTCGAAAATTCTTGACTAGAAGAAATCTGTGATTTTCTTCTGACGTGCGCAGCACAAACGACCGATTTAGTATGCCTCGACACACACAGCAACTTTACACAGCACTTCATCAGGCACATCATGGCACCGTACAATAAAAGTGCAGACTTTGTAAACATCTAAGTGGGATACGAGCTCATTCTCTTCAGTGTTCTGTGACAGTCCTCTTCCTTTGGGTCTTCGTCCCTGGAGACGTCACGAACGTGAAAGCGCTGCCCTCTCGTAGTTGTCGAAGTAAAAGACGGCAGGTAGCAGTTCCTCAACCTCAGTCCACAGGTCTCATGGGTTGCTCTCGTTGACTTCTAAGTTGTCTTCAAGTTGCACAGGCGTTTTGATTATGCCTGCTTTTCCCCAACAGTTGATTGTGGAAGTCTTCAAGTTTCACCAAGATCCTGTAAGCATTTCCACTGCTTGACGAACGTTGATTGCTGTTGGCTGCTTTAAGCGGCGGTTCATAATCATCCGCTGCGCAAGGCGCTTGCGAAATTCAGCCTTAGCACTGTTTATGATTCCTTAGTCTAGTGGTTGCAGCAAAGATTCGGCGGCAGAAATTTCAGGTGAACGTGCGCCAAGCGAACATTCACGATGTGGGCTGAGCACTTCTCAACGACCAAAAGAATTTTTCTGTTTTCTCTCCTCATTTGGTCGTCAAGTTTGATAAACCACCATGAAAACAATTCCCTTGTCATCCAGGCGCGCTTATTCGCACGGTAGTTTTATGGTAGGAATACGATGTTCAAGCAGCGAGGCTTTGCGTACTTTCCAGTGACAAGCGGCTTTATTTTCTTTGTGCGTGATGCATTGCAGCAGAGCAAGACTGTCACGCGGAGATGCGACTTCTTGCCTCATTTACATTGCTGCCCTTTGAAGTGTATCGTCCGGTCTGGCCGAAGCTGGTAAAAACATGCAGTCCCATCCGCGTTGAAAATGTCGTCTTCAGAGTACGACTCTGCGACCTCTCGGAAACCATCATTCCAGCACGATTCTGCGCCCTCTTTGTCCACAGCCGTTTCCCCACCTGAGACTACCTGCCAGGTTATGCCGTTACACTGGCGAAAACAAAAAGCCGACTCGCACTAGCTTCGAAGCGAGTTACTTCTAGTGCTTTGGCGAACTCGCAGACTTTTTCTTGAAGCATTAGGCCACATACCGGGACGTTTTGCAGCCTCACATCTTGAAAGCAGGTCAGCACAGCTTGGTCGACATTTTGAAAATTGGCCAGGCGCAGCCATTTCCTAGTAGGTGCAAGTTTTGACTGTTCAGCTTCACAATCTTTTCTCTGTCTTTCAATATCATCGCTGTCGATGGGGCAATGCCACGCCCTTTGCAGAGGTCAATTTGCTTTTTGCCTGAATCAATTTCTCTCAACTAATCCACCTTTACCTGCAGGAAAAGCTGCCTTCACTTCTTAGCGCCATGACCTACCGTGTCTATCGTTGAGTCTTAAATACTTTGCAGAGACCTTACAAGTACACCGACAATGAACACACCAACCTTCACAAGTATGTGGCATGAACGACACACGACGAAGGCTGAGGCAACAATGCTAGGCCTGCTAAGCTGCCGCACATTAAACCATATCTGTGTGGTGGCGCTAGCAGTCGGCTCTGAACACGGTGATGATGATAGCTACCGTCTTTGAGGCAGGCATGCAAGAAGAGCTGTTACTGTGCCACGCGAGAGTTATGGCGCTGTTACTTTTTAACTGAATTCGTAATATACTCATGTTCCTTGAGTATACCGTAAAATGCCAAACAAGCGCCCCCCTCCCATTTTCCGGACATCTGAAATAAGCGCCAGTGACCGAGCAAGCGTCCCCCCCCCTACTCCCTGCGACCACTCTTTTTTTTTCAAGACGAGCATCGCTTGTGTTAAAAAGAACCACAAGGACGAGTACAAGGACGAGTACTTTTGCTGATGTCACATGCGGAGTACCACAGGGATCGGTTTTGGGTCCCATTTTCTTCTCTTTATACGTCAATGATCTACCGCTGGCTCTTAAGTTCACAAAAGTCCTAATGTATGCTGATGATACAGCATTACTTTACTCAGGTAACTCACTTCCTTCACTGCAAGACGTTATATCGAAAGAAATGACAATAATAAATAAGTGGTTTACAGAAAACAGGCTAGCCATAAATACTGAGAAAACTCAATACGTCGTATTTCACTCAAGCAGAAAAATAGTGAACTACAGCAGCCTTAATATTTCTCTGGCCAACCAAACTCTGAATAGGGTCGACTCATTCAAATACTTGGGAATTCTTTTTGACCATCACTTGCACTGGAGAGACCAGATCAATGCTGTGTGTAGAAAACTAGCTTTCAGCTGTTATGCACTGGTCCGTTCCCGCCAATATTTTCCTCGTTCTCTACTTCGTTGCATATATTTTTCTCTGTTTCATTCACACCTCGGCTACTGCTGTGAGGCCTGGGGCCTAACATACAAAACTTATTTAAGACCTATACTCCAGTTACAAAAACGTGCTTTAAGAATAATAACACTCTCCCCCGTTCATTACCCCAGTGGCACCCTATTCAATGATCTTCATATTCTCTCATTTACGGCGCTAAGAAATTATAAGGTAGCTTGCCTAGTTCACAAAATACTGTACACAAACTTTCCACTACCCAACACCATATTCAACTTCCCGCGTGCAAACACCAGACAAACAAGTCAGTTAAATTTAAATCTTCCTCCCTGTAACAACGTTTATGGCGAACGATTGCTAGAATTCTTCGGAGCTGTAACCTGGAACACTGTGCCTCTGGAAATAAAAACTACGCGTAACTTCAACCTTTCTTGCAAACGCTTTTTCTTGTCTAATGAATTGTAATCACCTTCCGTACGTAGATTGTACATCACTGAAACTTCCATATGTATAAAACCAATCATTTTTCATGACCAATCATGTGCGTTGCTAACTTTTATGTATTTTCTCTATTGGACCAGCTACTAGCCACGTAGGCTATTGGTCCAAATATTATGTACGCATTTTTTGTATACATGTCTTAATAAACTCATTTTGATTTGATTTGATTTGATACACTGGATGCGTGTCTAATGTTTATGAAATTCTGTTGTTATGTGGCCGATCGTATATTGGTCAAACCTATCGCTGCTTCAATGGTTTGACAGTGACGAGGGAGAATAAAAACAGTAAATATGCAAAGCATTTCATTAGAAACGTGGATGGGCATCCTTTATTTTTAGCGGCTCTCCCACCGCAATCTCGAAATTCGCTCCGGGACCGAGCAAGCGCCCCCCTCCAAATCTGGTCGGATTATCCTTCACCGTAGGGTGGGGGGGCGCTTGCCCGGCATTTTACGGTAGGCGAGCAAATAAATTTTGCACATTTTTCTGAATTGTGAATTATATTAGAATTCGTTCTGAAATATTGTTAAATAAAATATAGGCAGTTTCACTGCCATTTTAAAAATATTCGTAAATTTGGAACATTCGTTAATGTGGTGTTCGTAGTAACGAAATTTGACTATTATGTACTGTGAGCAACCAGTGCGATTCCTTGATAGGTCCTGAAAAATGTTCGCTTTGAACATTATGATCAGCAAGAACAGGCAGCATTAAAAAAGAAAATGAGCTGCCCTCTAATATTATTAAATGTTCTTTAGTGGTACTTTTGAAAACATCTTACTTTTGATCAGTGGAGTAGTGGTACTTTTGATCAGTGGAGTAAAAAATTTCAACAATGACAGTATTAAGCTAATTTTTTTGTGGTTATAATCCAGAATATTTGAGAGGTAAATAGATTATCTATTTTATTTATTAGCAGTTTTGTTCAGTTGACTGCTAAAATTTGTTTTCTATGCTCTGTCTTACATTTACAGCCTCCTTCCTCCACTTTCTAAAAGTGAAAGGTTGCCCCACGGAGGACCTACAGAAAAGACACAAGTGCCTCCAGAAGTATCTGGCTCAAAAGTGTGCCGATTTCCGGTGATAAGATCTGGTGGGACCCCAAGTCTCATGCTTTTTTCTTTTTTCCTTCAAGAATTTCAGTAAAGGGCATTTTTGTTAAAAATGACTACTCTTCACCTTCACTTTTCTCGTTTTGTAGAGACGTATGGATAATATGGTGGTTTTGGGACGTTAAACCCCAGATATTATTAGAGACGTATGGATAAGTGTACAGATGGTGCATTTTTATAAAACCCTGGCACAACCCTTGCGACACAATGCAGGACAGACTACAGCGCGAAAGACAATAGGACAGACAATAGACGACAGTGCGAAAGACAACAGACAACAGCGCGAAAGGCAATAGGACAGAAAACAGACAACAGCGCGAAAGACAATAGGACAGGCAACAGACAACAGCGCGAAAGACAATAGGACAGAAAGCAGACAACAACGCGAAAGACAATAGGACAGACAACAGACAACAGCGCGGAAGACAATAGGACAGACAACAGAATATAGCGCAAAAGACAAGACAGACAACAGCGTCCCAAAATACGAAAGGACAACAGAATTTCTGTCGCAGTATCCTGTTGTGATTTTCGACTGGGAACGCTATCAATAGAATTGCTCTTGTGCTCAACGTTACTTCTTGCACAGCTGCTTAGAAAACGTACAAAGGAGGTTGTTATGTTTGTCGCGGGCATTGCTCCTATGCACGCACGTCTGTGATTGCTGATGACGTAAGAGTCTGCTTCACTCGAGCATAATAATAATAATAATAATAATATCTGGGGTGTAACGTCCCAAAACCTGACATGATTATGATAGACGCCGTAGTGGAGGTCCCCTGAAGTTTCGACCACCTGGGGTTCTTTAACGTGCAGCTGAATGTAAGTACACGGGCCTCAAACATTTCCGCCTTCATCGAAAATGTAGCCGCCGCGGCCAGGATTCGAACCCACGTCATTCGGGTCAGTAGTCGAGCGCCATAACCACTAGACCACCGTGGCTGGGCCGCTCGAGTACACAAGGGTGCTCATCAAGCAATTGGAATTGCAGCTAAACAATTCTTTTGGGAGTCCCTCGGAGGCACGCTGCCAAGTTACGCACATGAAACGCTGACTCACAGCCCAAACAAGCTAAAGTTGAAAACAATTCTCATCGTAATTTCTGCTTCACGATGTCTAATGCCCTCATAGTAATGAGTTATTTGAGGCTATGTGTGTGTGGTCGTGTGAGAGAGAGATAAGAAACGTTTATTTGAAAAAAACAGTATTCCGAGCGATGCTCAATATCACCCTAAGGTGGGAGGGCTGTCTAGTCCAGGAACCTTCTGGTTTCAACTGCACTCTTGGCCCTGATGACAAAATGCCAATATGAGCAGATGAATTAGGACAGTTTTTAAATATGACATTTTGGTAGAATCCTTTCCCGGCTTTTTGAGTGCCAAATGAAATATCACCAGACAGCAATAGAACGATTGCTTTAAGGCGCAGTAAAAATAAACGTATTGTGCTCTAGACACTGAAATAGAAAATTAAAAAAAAAGAACCTGGCGAGATTTTACCTGTTTTAGCACTTGAATTCGCCTCAACGACGTAAAATGCATCTTCCTAACATCTGCAGTTTTTAAGAGGCTCATTACTTGAAAGGTGATCCGGCACACAATATATATGATTCCGCCGGAGGATTTCCTACATTTACCTTGTAAGAATTTTTTCCAACATAGAAGACTACTTAGAAGAACCGCGCTCTCGTAAACACAAATAATGGCAGTGATGCACCTATGGATGGCAAATACCTTAGAAATACTTCTCGTACACTGATCGTTGATAGAATAATAACGTATCGAACGCAGCCGAATTGCCTATGTGATTTATCATACTGTGATGATCTGTGCTGTCAGCGCTTATTTTATCGAGTGTAAAGTTAATGTTATATTATTTTCTGATCGGTTTAACTTTACACTTCGTAGTATCAACCAAGATGATCTTGATTATGACGGCCCATTCATGATACGCAGAAATCACGCATAGTCCACAAGCTTTGGTAATGCGAAAACCGAAAGTGATCACTAAAGTAGCATTTATGGGCAACCTTCATGTCATGAACCGGGAGCTATTGAAGGGTCGGCTTTGCGGCTGTATCGCCGCCTCTTATTTAGATTTTGAATCAAGACAACAATTATCATGGATATTTATTAACCAACTTCGTGCTAGTCAATGTAAACTCTTGTATAACCACCATGAGCAGTGAACATCACCTGTCGCGTTTTCGCACGTGGTGAAGCTGGTCAAACGGTTAATGAATCAAAATAAATTCCTATAGTAAGCTATTATGACGGCTGTGAATTTGCACACTTGATATTACTCATATTGGGGTGGCTATATTAAATTTCTCAATAAAAGCCGGCTCAGTGCTGCATGACTTTTCTAGATCCCTGCTGTCGCTGTATGCTGTACGGTTTACATAATTGTATGCAAGCGGCACTTAGGTTTCATGAACGAGTCAGTTTTATAGCTGCTATCGCGCGAGCCCACGAGAGTAGATGAACCCGATCGCGGATTATGAGAAATTTAAATGGTCATACATGCGCATAAAGCATATATATTGTTTCTCAAATTTTTATAGACGCTCGAAGGTGAATGGGAAGTAAACACTGTCACATTATATAAATTCACAATGTGAAAAAACAGCGCGCAGACAGATGGGACGAAGAAAAAGATACACAGACCAAGCGCTCACTCTCAACTGTGATTTATTGGCATATGCAGACTGTTTATACACAAATGATAAGCATAAAGAACTTGCGCAGAGGAGCCGGTAAGGGACCACAACTAGGCAAAATAGAAAACGCTTTTATACCGTGAAGAGACTGCGCAGGAGCGACAAAATATCAAACAAACGTACAACACCTTAAGTTTACTTCTTTTTCGTGTGAAGGAAGCGATGTTTGGCTGAAGCAGAACTCTCCTTCTTTTTTAATGTAGAAAGCTCCCACAGGTTCCCGTGTCGTTTGATCAGCGCCTGTTCTGTGTAGTCTTTTCTTCGCCCCGTCCGTCTGCGCGCTGTTTTTGCCCATATCTATCACCAACTAGCCCAACTTTCAGTCATGCTGCATAAATTCACACTCTTCACACGGCTTCACTCAGTCAGAGGCCTGTGTGCGTAAATATAACCGTAGGTGTGAGAAAATCCCACGTCTAAGAAATGAATAGCTTTCTTTTTAATTTCGCAGTTGTTTTTTAAGAAGTGACAACGAAAAGGTAAGTCTTCGAGACATCCCGACAGAAAATAGTCGTCATGGTTGCTTTTGTACACTTAAATGACAGGTTTCTTAAAAGTATGATTTCATAGCTACGACCAGACGACTGTCATGTACACGGTGCTTAGCTCCAATATGAATCATGTCAGACGTAAATGTCGCAATTTATGCTTGAAATAGTTGACTACCCTTCGGTCATTTACGCGGACCTCAAGGTGTTTGAAATTTCACTAATACCAGTATATTTCTGTAGAACATCTAAAAAATATATGTATATCTTTTGTAAGAGTACCAGCTTCCGTTTCAATAAACTTCATGTCCATATTCCTCATGCCTGCTCGTGACTACTACAAGGTTTTCGCCTAATACAGCAGAAGGATGTTGCGAATGCTTAATCAGCCGTAACAGTAATAGAGAGAACATTTCGCGCGACATCCATGTGTCGTTCCTGTTTTCAGTCTTGTCGTTTCGCATATGCACGTTGTTACATGCTTTCACTAATTATTCACTGCCATTTGCCTAAACATAGTCTGAACAAGTCAGCGCTTATACAAAGAGCCGTCTTGCGAATGATTTGAGTTACTTGCGCAACCTAAAGTTCAAAGTAAGTAGGGCCAGATTAATATTTGTTGAACAAAAATATTGGCACGTTGGTTGGAACGATTTAATTCACAACGCAATTTATTCCAGCAGTTATAAATTGTCCATTCTCAAAATGTCGCGTGGCTACAATATTCGTTGCAGTGATATTTTTAACCGATGATAATCAGTTTTAACGTATTGGACATAGGTTTTCTAGGATAATAATTCAATGCATGTGTACTATAATAAAGGCTGAGCCATGTGCGTCTGTGTTCTTTTCAAAGAAAATGGTAGCCTAAGCATCCTACGGTCACTAACGTGTTCTTTTCTCTGCTTCGTTTGTTCACTATCAATCGGGTACCAAATAATGAGAGAGAGAGAAGGGCAATTTCCCTTATGTTTTCGGCACTGAGGGTGTACTGTAACCTTCTGCAGTAGTTCACAAAAATGATTCCCAGGCAAACTGTGTGTAATTTTGCTAACATGAACTGTGTTTTTGTGTTTCTATCCTATTCGCACCTTTTCTTTCTGTGAATTTAGGGCAAAAACATAATATATTTGTTTGGCCTTCTGGACAATCTAAGTGCAAAAGAAACTGATTTATGATAATTACCGAAATAAAAGAGAGAAGGTTGGGCAAGTTGGCACGTACTTATGGCAAAACGAACCGCATAAACAATATGTTTTTGACGAGGCGCTGTTCGCTATGTATTTATCCCTTTACTGCCGGTTGTCGCGAATTCGCGACATACCGAAAAACGCCGATTAATTAACAGACGAAACGCGTTGATGCCTTCACCGGCGGCCGTCACGTATTTGCGGCGAACGTAGCTTTCAGCACGAGACATCTAGCGCCATTGCATGTAAGGTATTGCAAGCTGGAACCCAGTGTTGTGTATCATGTCCGGAGAGCGTGAAGCACGTGCAACAGCTCTCACTTCTTCGTTGTTTTCTGCGCGAGAACGTAAGTTCCATCTCCTATAAAATTTTTGCGATGTGCACGACAAGATATTGCACACGACATGTTACGTTGTTTTGAAGTACGTTATTTCCTGCGCAATCCTCGCTTCTGCGGTATGTCGCGAATTCGCGACATCCGGCATTTGAGTCAGTCAGTGATGACTGCTGGTATGACAAGTTCATGATGGACTTCCGCTCATTTTATGGCGAAAAAAGGCTTCGCAGGCGCTTGCCACCTGAAGATAAAAGTGACGACATTTGTCTCAATGACAGCGAAGACGACGATGTCGATCCTCATGCACAAGCACGAGTGTCTTCATCGAGCAGTGAGGATGAAGACGAAGATGTGGTAGACCAGCCAAGCTAGTGCCTCTTCAAAACATGCAGTGCGGTTGAAAAAAAAGACTGTCAAGAACAGCGGGAAGTGCTACACTAGAAAACAACTCATCCTCAATGTGACACTGTCCGAGCTCCTATATTGAACATTTCAAGGAATTTTTATGACACCTTCACACCACACATCGTTCAGCAGAGCAATCTGTTTGCGACGCAGAAAAATCCGAACAAAGGACTGGCTCTGTCTCGTGGTGAGCTAGATCTATTTCTCGGTGCCGTCACACTCATGTCATTCTGTCGGCTCCCAAGAAGTCGGCTATACCGGGCGGCGGAGTCTAGGGCACACAGGGTGGCCGACACGATGTCACGTGATTGGTAGGAGGAAATAATGTCAAACTTGCATTTACCAAAAATGACGACGCCAAGTTACGTCGCCCTGAAGAGATCCGCTTCATTGATGCGGCGATGCCGTACTTGCGTTGCATTGAACATATTGAGCTACTATTGGCTTAAGTGCCGGTTGTCGCGAATTCGCGACATACCTAAAAGTATGCATTAACGTTGCATTTTGGATAATACAACTGCTGATTTAAGTTAAGGGTGCTATTTAAAGCTGAAAAATGAAAAACAAATTTTTTTCTTCGGCGCTTTCATAATTCAGGCATTAAAGGGTTATAGACGTCTTTTATTACAATAACTTCTGTTGATAGAGAGCACTACGTGTGGTATGTTGTTCGTGCCTCTGCGATGTCTTAGTCGTTCTGCGCTATACCTCGGAACAAAAGGAATGAGGTACTCGCCGGCACGTGGTCCAAACGGATCTCTGGTGGCCGACACGGAGCCCGGCTGAGCGCATGTAAAGGGGCACTTACACTTCACGTGTTTGCTAGCTTCTTGCCCAGGGGAGCTTTTCAGGAAGGGTCCAGTTAGTGGACTGTCCATTTCGGCCACCGATGGATAGCCGGCGCTGAACGAGCAGCGAGCCCCCTGTTTTCGTTTTCTCTTCCGCAACAATATTTTGACGTGATGGAGTTTCCAAACACTCGACATAAAAGAGAGGAACGGAATGGTCACCAACGCGGTGAACGCGGCTTCCTGAGGTACGCTATTGGCCGCGCGAATATCTCAGGCCGCGCATTAACAATGATTCTGCGATGGTGTTAGCCCATCAATTAGGTTTTAGGCGGCCTGTCATTTAACGCTTATGCACGATTACGTCATGGATTACCGATTTTTGCAGCAAGTGAATGCACACTGACGACATGAGACCGAAGAGGATATGCCTATTGGACAGTTCTCGAATTGCTCCCCTCGAAAGACAAGCCTTCCTCGCGCAACTTACGCACCTCAGGATCTCTTTAGAGGGTGACGGCTAGACATTGAAAATCGAAAGGACCTACAGGCACAGCGCCGATACACGACAGTGCGCCAGCTGCCAGATTTTTCGTGCCACAGTTGTGGCATCGCATCTTCTATGGACACCCAAAGAAAATATGGAAACATAGGAAAGTTGTCGAAGGTCGTGTTCTGAGTGCGAGGTACTGTTCTTCTTGACAAGGAAGGTTAACAGCTTGTGGTCAGTGAAAGTATAAAAGAAAGCAGAAAGAAAACACAACTGCTTTACAGCGCAATAAATGGCCTTAATCTCTCTACCGAAGATACTCTACTGAGACTCCGTAGGTTTCAGGCACACTGAGAATAAGCCGAGTGGTCTCTAGGGTGTGCCATCATACTGCTGTGCTAGTGCGCTCCTGCAGTACTGCACCCGCTGCCACAGTTGACGCGTCTGCCAAAAATCGACGTGGTGCGACGGGAAGCGGCAGAATCAGTAACATTGCAGTCGCCAACAGCGTTTTCATTTCCTGGAAGGCGTGTTCGTGCTCCGAGAAGCAAATGAACGTAGCCGGTTTCTTTGAGTTGGGACGCGAGAGGCTGGTATGCGGCGGAAGAGCTTGCGCACCGGATGATGTGAAACTCCTGTAAAATTTTATGAGCCCAGGAAACTTACGCAACTTTCGGAACGAGGTTGGAGAGCTGATGTCATTGATTGCTCGGACGCGTTATACCAGTGGCTTGGCGCCTTGGTGTGAAATGCGATGGCTTTCAAATCCAGTACTTTGAAATTGCATTTCTGGGGATTTCGGATAAGCTTTGTTTATCCAGTCACTGAAATAGAAGGCTAGTGGGGTCAGGCGGTCCTTCTACTCTTCGTCTGTTCGGTTCGCAATATAAATGATCGAGAGTACGCGTGTAACCTGATTCATAAACATTTGAAGGGAACGCGCTGCATTCTCAGTCAGAAGAATAGGCAAAACTCTAATGGGCCAAATGACTAGTGATTTCTGTGTTCCAAATGTCACAAAGTTTGACAGGAATTTGATGGTACGCGGTCATCAAATCAATATTGCGGCATATTTGGTTCCTGCAAGACGAGCGCCTGAGTCACCTACATGGGGAAGAGGATATTGGGCAGGAGTACTGACGGCATTGAAAACTCGGTAATTATCACAAGGTGCCCCGTCGCCATTGTCGTGCTTTGGTACCGGATTGAGAGGCGCAAAACCGATCGCTGGAAGAAGCACGAATAACTCCGAGATGAAGCATGTTCGAACTCACGGCGGGCGACTTGAAAACAGCGAGCCTCCGTGAACTGGCGGCGACGGGTGGACCTATGGTGGTGACAAAATTCAACAGGTTGTGTTTCACGGACTGTTCATGACTTCGGGGCTTCGTCAGTGTAGCGTACTCCCAAGTATCTTGTATGCGTTGAGGCCGATAGATATGTACAGATGCCAGAAGACGTGAGGTTGGATTGTGGGCCAAGTACAGCGAGGGATGTGACGTCAGCCCTCAGCCGCCGATCGCGAGCGCTCACATACGGGTTGCAATAGCTGAGAAAGCCCGCCCACAGTATGGCTAATATTATGGCCGTGATCACGAGTACATATGTCTGCCTGAGCCGGGCTCTGAAGAATGGCCTCATTGGTCGGAGGCCAAACGACGCGATGGCAGTGTTATTTATTGAATTGAGAGGGGAGGGGGTGGCTGCAGGGTTGAGAATATTCTGCCTTGGCGGAAACGCTAGGCAGTTCGGCTCCAGTGACGACGAGGAGCGCAGTGTGCTTCTCGTCGGTGCTCCTCGTCGGATGCGGTAGACAAGGACGAATAGGCGGCTTGAACGTGGGTCGATGTGGCATGCAACAGATAGCGACTGGGCATGGTGTTTACTATGCACTAGTAGAACGCGTTGTTGGGCTAGTTGGTGCATTGCATCAAGGAAAAACAGACGAACACAGGAAACGGTGTTCGTCTTTCCTATCTCCTTCACCGTTTCCTGTGTCCGTCTGTTTTCGGCTGGGTGTAATTCCTTGTTACTATGCACAAATCGGCCTGAGTGCAGTGACTGGCTTGTGCGTTAAAATGACGGTGCTGCCAGCACCATTGACACAGCGGGTGCTAGGTCCACTGAGAGGCTACGAAGCCGAACTGTCGCGCCGATGTTGGTCGTTAGCGTTTACGCGAGTCGCAGTATTCTAATATGCACTCGGAAGATAGTCGCCTGTTTTACAGCGAAAGCTGTTATGAGATCACCACAAGGGCCGTTTTTTGCGCCGTAGTTGTCCACCGCCGCCGCCGCCGCCGGTTTTCGTAACCACTATCGCTCGAAACAAGAAAAAAATGAAATGAGAAAAAATTTCCCAGATGGAACAAGGTGCGAACCTGGGCCCTCTGTGTGGGAGCTCAGTATTCTGCCTATGGGCCATGCCGGTGCTTGAAACTGCTTTGCAAAAAGACCCTATGCAGGCTTCATGTCGGCAAATAACCACTTTAAGATATGTAATGTAGCGTGGTAGAAGATTAAAGCAACAACCTAGCGTCACAGAACGCAAATTCTGCAACCAGGCGTCACACAATGCGAATTGCGCAACGAGTGGGTTGTTGAATGCTTCCAACCCATTACAAAAGGCTCTGCGATAATTCTTCATCGTCATCAGCCACAACATCAAAAAAGTGCACATAATGCCTTACAGTTTAGCGGGTACCAGGGTTCTCCGTAGAATGGCGAAAAATTGCATAGTGGCTGCTTCCCTAATTCACAAAAATTATGATGATTTTTAGCGTGGTGGGTTCCTCGCGAGTGCACTTGCATTGGTTGCCAAGAAGCCCATAACGCCCCCATGATTCATTTTCTAAGGGTCTCAATAAATTTTTCCCCCTCTCTTTCCCTTCGTCATGTTAACGTATGTTATAAAGCGTGGTGGGAGAGCTAAATAACGACCGGGTGTCACGCAATGCGAATAACGTAACTAGTGGGTCCTTTAAAGCTTCCAACCCATTACGAAAGGCTCAGCCATAATTCTTCATCGTCATCAGCCGTCGCATCACCAAAGTGCACAAATGCTTTACAGTTGGTACATCGCTTCTCCACAGAATGACGAATAATGTCGCGGTGGGTGCTTCCCAGCTTCAGAAAACTTGATTTGTGGCGTAGTGGGTACGTTGCTAATGTACTTGTATTAGTATGGATGGATGAACTTTATTGTTTGTCCGGCAGATTAACGGCCCGGGCTCAGGTCTCCCATGTCGGGACGTCAAGGCCTTGCCTCTCCGCCGCTTCACGGGCCTGCTGGACTGCCCAGAGTTGGTCGGCGAACTTGGAGCTGCGCAGAGCAGGATTGTATTAGTAGCCACAAGATAGTTTATAACAGACTCTAGAAATGCCGCTCTTCCAGCTTTCGCTGTGACTGTGCTGCGCTTTCTGCGCAGGCCTGGCGTTTCTTTTTTTTTTCTAATTGCGGGAGTTCGTCACCTTTTATTGCAACTCTCGCAGTGGCGATAGGATGCTGTGTCGAAAACGTAAAGTCGCAGATGTAGTCAGCGTGTGCATCTAGCCCCGATGGGGAGGGATATAGTAGAAGCTCTCAGACACCACGTGTGCGGATGTGGGACACGTTGCAAAAGCGGTAGTTGTATGGTGTGCAAGTCGGGTACGGCACGATGTCAGATAGCAGCGCGGCGACAACGTTCAGGTACCTTGCTTTTTGTGAAGTGGTCTGTAGGTGTAGTTGCAGGGCAGGAAAATACGGACAGAGCTATGTCAGTGGCGCCCTCTCATAGGTCCGCGTATTCCTATGCTGTAACATTTTCGACATCAACAATCAACTCGCCCGGGCGTCTACTTGCGTCTACTTGCAGGCGTCTACTTGCGTAACGAAAATAGTGCTTGCGTAACGTAAAAAGGCGTCTACTTGCGTAAACGAAAATAGTGCTAGCGTTCACATAAATGAAAATATCCTCGGTCCCCACTTGCAGGGAAATCGGAATAGCGGGGAAAGAAGTGCTGGTGTTGACGGCTTGAGAGCATAGAATAGACTGTCGTTTATTCACAAGCGAGAACAGGCCTGTCTTGTGCCCGTGGGCACGTCTGGTTGTCGGAACCGTTGTCTCGTTGCAAAATGATTGGGATAGATGTTGACATAACAGGACCCCGACAGCCGGATAATCGGTTTGCTGAAGAGCAGGAGGATAATTCCACTAACAATCTAAATAACGTCTGTACGTCAAGGTGATGCCTCTGGGCACTTGATTCATGAAAAGAAAGCGAAAAAAGCAATGGACAGTGGAGACATGCTATCTCTGCATAACAAATGCATATTTGCATTTATTATTCCACAATATATTTCTAAACAAACACTAGCTCACTTACCCGCACGCTACTTCAACCGCACTGGGGAATGCAGATGAATGTGTGTCGGAATGTTAGAACACAAATAAACACAAAATGTAACCACCTACGCTGCCACCACCTTTTTCCGTTCACCCAGGAAGTGCGGTGGCTTATTGAAGATGTCTTACAGGCCGGCGCCCAGAGACACGGCGAACTCGCAGCATCATTTCTTTTTTTTCCGTTGAACACTACGCATAAAGAAAGCAGCACAACCCCCACCACACTCATAATTAAATAAACAGTAGGCGACAGCATGTCGCCTAATACAAACAAACACGTTCCTAGACCCATTCGCTCATAGTCATTGTTACCTAGGCCACTACTGTTGTGCCTGGGCATCTGCTTTCGGGCAACCAGGAGAGGAATCAGCACCTGTGTGCTGTGTGCCAGAGCATTGCTATCCAGCAACCAGGAGAGGAATCAGCACCTGTGTGCTGTATGCCAGAGCATTGCTATCCGGCAACCAGGAGAGGAATCAGCACCTGTGTGCTGTGTGCCAGAGCATTGCTATCCGGCAACCAGGAGAGGAATCAGCACCTGTGTGCTGTGTGCCAGAGCACTGCTATCCGGCAACCAGGAGAGGAATCAGCACCTGTGTGCTGTGTGCCAGAGCATTGCTGTCAGGCCACCAGGAGAGGAGTCAACACCTGGACTTCGGTCAACACCTGCGTGTTGCTCATACCGGCGCATCCCAGTTCGGAGAAAGGTCGACACCTACGTGCCGGCGGATGTTCAACAGGACAATGGACGGCTAGAGGATTTAACGCCGTGCCGGTCCGTAGATCGGAGGAGGAGAACGACTCGAACGGAGTCGAACTAGCCGACGTGGTCGGGCTGGCAGTCATGTTGCCTGAGAGCTAAAATATGTACATAGTCTGTATATAAAATCTTTTCCTTCTTCACCTTGCCCTTACTGACTACTCCGAGCACGATACACACCCGTGTTCGCACCGGCCACGCAACCCGAGTCCCAACAGCGGTTCCAGAGGAGGGATGCAACGACGCGTATTCCCAGCAGCGAGCCTGAGGGACGACATCGGAACCTAAAGGTGGCGGTAGCGATGGGCCACGCTACCTCAATCCTAACAGTGGTGGCAGCGGTGGGATGCCACGACCTCGTATCCTACGCTGTGCACCAGAGGGGCCCTACTCCAGACGTAACAGTGGATGGCAGCTCGGTGGGATCGGCCAGCGTCAGCTACCCTGGTGTGGTGAGTGCCTGAAGTTTACCTCTCTTATTGCCAGACCTAGCTAGCCTAAGTCATTGTTAGCAGGTTTTGTTGCAGACTTGTAACTTTGTTTGGTCAGCCAAGAATTGGGTGGTCTGACCGCTTAGTTTAAGTAGAGGGTAAACGAGGCGGAGTGCAGTGTCAGTATGGACAAGTTCAGTGTGCAGGACCTCCTTGAAATTTGCCAGGAGTTGGGCACTTCGGTTGGCTCGGCCAAGCGGAAACGACAGATCCTCCCGATTATGGAGGCAGAGAAGGTGACTGTCGAGGAGGCCCAGGAAGCTCATGAGGAGATTCGAGCTAGAAAGGAGGAAAGGGATAAAGAGAAAGCTGCCGAGCAGGAACATGAGTTGAACCTAAGAGAGCTGGAACTTCGTATATCCGCCGCAAGACAGGTTCCCATAGTGAGGGAGGCAGTAAAGATGGAAGACCTTTTGCAGCCGTTCGAAATTGGCCAGGACATCGCGCTCTTTCTTGTTAATTTTGAGCGAACGTGCGAGAAGGCAGGATTCTCCCTCGAAAGTTGGCCGCAAGAGTTGCTAACCCTTCTTCCGTGCGAGGCCGCCGATGTTATTGCTAGACTCAGTAGGAAGGACGCGGAAACGTATGACAAGGTCAAAGAGGCGCTGTTGCGCAAATGTCGCTTGTCAGCAAAAGGATTCCGACAGCGTTTGAGTCATGCGCGCAAAGCTAGGACATCGGACGAGGGCACGCATGAGGGAAGAGGAAAAATGGCCAACAGGCACGCAGAGTGCCTCGGACGTGGGAAAGACTCAGTGTTGGTCTTAGTGTCAGATGGCGTGCAGGAACTAACTGAGGTTAAGGATACGTTGTTCAGCCAGTGTGGTAATGTAGGTTCGGCCGAATGCAAAGGCCAAAGGGAGGGGTCTCTGCAGGGCAGGGATAAAACCCCAGTAATAGAAGAGACTCCTCAGAGCAAGCTGACTAGCTTAGAGAGCGTCGCGGCTGTCGTTCAGTCACAGGACATAACTGACGAAGACCGCGAGGGTAGCTCAGTTCAGCCGTTTGGAGCTTTGACTCCACAGAGTTCCGTACATGCGAGTACGAGGGACGAGGCGTCTAGTATTGTGAGCCGCTCCGAGGCGCAAAAGGATGAGGCGCACCACAGAGACCAAGAGGTCGGAAAGCGTCGCGAGGCACAGGAGGCTGAGGCCCGTCGCGAGGCGCTTCAGGACGCAGAGGCGCGTCACAGGGCCCTAGAGGAGGAGGCGCGTGAGAGAGAACGAGAGGCTGAGGCGCTTCGATGGGCGAGAGCGGACGAGGCGCTTCGAAAAGCGAAAGAGGCGCGAGAACAAGAGCCACTTCACATAGCGCGAGAAGCTGAGGCGCGTGAGGACGAAACGCGTCGAAAAGTGCAAGACGAGGCGCGCCGCGGAGACCAAGAGGTCGAGATAAGTCGCGAAGCGCAGGACTCAGAGGACGCCTTCGGAGGCCTGAAAAAAGGGGCTACCCAGGATAGTGATAGATCACCCGAAACTAAAGAGACATCTCAGGGCGAGCTAACTGAGTTTGAGAGTGTCGAGGCTGTCGCTATGTCAGAAGTACAGACACCTAGCGACGACACCGAGGATAGGCTAGTTGAGCCGCCTGAGATTTTCGCGGTGAATATCGAGGGCAGCCTACTTGCGCGCGCGTGCGTCGAAGCTGCCAGCATTCCGAGCCGTTCAGTGAGGAAAAGACGCCGGCGAAAGAAAAAGGGGAACGCAAAAGAGACTAGTAGCGGTAAGCGTGCTAAAGCGCTAGCAGAACGCGACGACCGGATCTCTCGAGACGCCAAGTTGAAGGCTTGGGCAGAATTCCCAAAAAGGCGTGCTAGGAAACGTCCCAAGCTGAGAGTCCCGCGGGGATCTAGATTGTGCGCTAAGCGCATCGCGAGGAAGCGAATGTCGATGAGATTCAGGCGCCGAGGTTTCCGTCTGTTCTCATCTTTTTCACTGCCGTGTAGAGGCAGGAGCGCAACGAGGTGTCGCGCACATAGGTATCGTGACAAAGGCCCCAAAGTATGCACAAAGAGTCGTGCAAAAAGAAAGCGTCCGCAAGACAGAAATGCGGCAAAGGTCGCGACGCGTTTGAGGAAGAAGTTCGGACGTCGGCGCGAAATTGCGAGAGGGGCGCGATTGTCATTGTTGACCGGTTTCTACAGCATGCGTCTGAACCACCAAGAGAACAGGAGGAGAGTAGCGCATGGTTCGCGGAATCGGTCAGAGGATGAATTGATGCGCAATCATCAAGACAGTAAGCGCGAGACAGCTGAAGAGCATGTTGATGCTGATGAGCATCGGAGGCGGACGGAATGCTCCAAAGTCTGCACCAAGAAGCGTGCGAAAGGGAGAAAGCGTCAGAAAGATAGAAATGCGACAGAGGTCGTGACGCGGTTGAGAAAGAAGTTCAAAAGTCGGCGCGAAATTGCAAGACAAGTGCGATTGCCGTCAGGGACAGGTTTCTACCGCATGTGCCCGAACCGCCGAAAGAAAAAGAAAAGAGAAGCGCATGATTCGCGGAAAGGGTCAGTGGGTAAAAGAACTCCCCGTTGTTCCTTTCGCGGAACGTTGAAACAGGTGCGACAACGCGAGGTTGGTGACCTTCGCGAGGTGGCAGGAGGCGACAAAGAAAAGTCTGCTACAGGGAAAGTAGTGAGGCTCGACGAGGGGGTGATTAACTTTCATGCGTATCGTACACCCCGCTTGACGAGAAAAGCCTTCTGGGCGCGACCACCGCGAGTGCGCCTGAAAAGTTGTTGAAGACAGCTGTTGCTTGTTACGGAATATCGATTCAGGATTTGTTGAAAGGAATTTTGACGGTTAATTTTAGTTAGTATTTGGTATTCCTTGTTATTTGCGCGAATGTTGATAGCTGAGTTAGCTGTTATTGAACCTTGTTTTCTTTGCCGCTCTTTGGTTTTGTTTGTTAGCCGATATGCGTTGTGTAGTTAGCTGTCGGAAGGTTAAGTGACACGCATCAGAGCGAGTCGAGCGCTTTAAGAGATGAGTGCCTTGAATAGTGTTACGACAGCTGACTACGAAAAGAGTTTGTGGCGTTTCCGTTGCGTGTCATGCGTGGACGCAAGGAAACATTGGGCAGTTTTCGGGTGGCGTGCGCTGAGTTAGCGTTGGCGTTTGAGGCCTGCTGTTTCCGTCACTTAGCGGGAGCCCGCAAGCGGTTGGTGTATGACACGTGCGCAGTTGCACGAAAGGCCGGCGCAGGGCTTTGCGTGTGCCGTTCGGGAGCTCCCTAATAAGTCAAGGTGTCCCACGAGTTGTATAGCGGAACCTTAGGCGTTAAGCTGAGAGCTTGAGAGAAGGATAGGCAAGGCTAGGCTTTGTGCGAGTTTTAGTAGAGCCACGCGAAAATTGGTTTTGTTTGTTGTTTTTTTTTCGCGTGCGTTCTATGTAGGAGGGAAAGGTGATCGCGAGAGTCACTCGGTTGGTTGTAAAAATTGTGACCGCAAGAGTAGAGCTAGGTTAGTGGTACATCCGCGGAGTAGAAGCTCGCAGTGGCACTAGTACGTGCAATTACGGATGTCGTTTGCGAATTCAGTTCCTGATGTGCGTGCAGCGTGACAGAGTGCTCACGGGAACATGTCTAGCTTTAGTGGCACAATATTAAGAATAACATGCGGAAGCAGTGACCCGCATGGGAGTGAGCTGACGGCGTAAAATGAGGCACGTTAGCCGTGAGTAAAGATTTATGTGACCGCTAATTGTGAAAGAGTGGTAGCGTTGGTCGAGCGTAACCGAATTTTACTTGTTTGTGTTTACTGTAGAGGCAGTAATTTTGACCTATGTAGTGTCTATATTTTGGAGGGTAATAGCGTTGTAGTTGAAAATTGTTTCAACAGAGATAGCTGTAGGTTGAGGTTTAGTTTTGTTTTTGTACTAGTTAGCATGAGCATTTGGGGCGAAAGGTAGTTCAACATTGTTTTATGTGAAGCGTGCAAGCTTTATTTTCAATTTCAGTTCATAGTTAGTAGAACCATGTTGTGTTCTTATTGTGTTACGCTTACGCCGAGAGCGTTTAGTGTGGATTTAGCGAAGCCTTTGAGCTTCCGTTGGCTTCCTTGGTTGTTTACTTTCCATGCCTAAGCAGCTTTAGTACAATTACAATTCTTGTATTACCTCGGAGTTGTTTCTTTAACAACACCTGAAATTGAGGCCTGTTGTTGAACTCGTCGCCATGAGATACGCACTTCTCCTCGTTTGATTTAAAGCGGGAACGTTAGTTGTCAGTAGGATTTGTTTCATTCATGTCTGGCAATTGGAGGGAGTGCGGAGGGCACTTGCAGCGTTGGGTGTAGTTTGACAATGGTTGCCCTGTCGAGTTCGTCTTACCCTCAGGAACCTCGAGTTCGTGCGAGCTGCGTGTTCGTGTGGAATGCCACGAGAGCGGTGATCCTGGGAGCTTCGCCTAGAGCCGTGGATGAGCCGGGTGTCCGGCCGCATCAATTCAGCCGAGCTACGTGGAGCAGCTCGTCCTCCTGATGCATTGTTTGGCGGCGGGGGTGCTGTTGTGCCTGGGCATCTGCTTTCGGGCAACCAGGAGAGGAATCAGCACCTGTGTGCTGTGTGCCAGAGCATTGCTATCCGGCAACCAGGAGAGGAATCAGCACCTGTGTGCTGTGTGCCAGAGCATTGCTACCAGGCCACCAGGAGAGGAGTCAACACCTGGACTTCGGTCAACACCTGCCTGTTGCTCATACCGGCGCATCCCAGTTCGGAGAAAGGTCGACACCTACGTGCCGGCGGATGTTCAACAGGACAATGGACGGCTAGAGGATTTAAGGCCGTGCCGGTCCGTAGATCGGAGGAGGAGAACGACTCGAACGGAGTCGAACCAGCCGACGTGGTCGGGCTGGCAGTCATGTTGCCTGAGAGCTAAAATATGTACATAGTCTGTATATAAAATCTTTTCCTTCTTCACCTTGCCCTTACTGACTACTCCGAGCACGATACACACCCGTGTTCGCACCGGCCACGCAACCCGAGTCCCAACAGCGGTTCCAGAGGAGGGATGCAACGACGCGTATTCCCAGCAGCGAGCCTGAGGGACGACATCGGAACCTAAAGGTGGCGGTAGCGATGGGCCTCGCTACCTCAATCCTAACAGTGGTGGCAGCGGTGGGATGCCACGACCTCGTATCCTACGCTGTGAACCCGAGGGGCCCTACTCCAGACGTAACACTACTCAGGCAGATGTAAACACTGCAATCAGCGGGTGGACCTAAACCACAGTATCTGGGCTTTGCACAACATCGTGAAGGGACCAAAAACACATATATGAACGCGAAGGAGTGGTAGACCATGGTGCTTTGCTCGAACATCGACGACCAACTGCAAGTCATCAGGCAAGCCGAAGATGCCGCTAGGTCCCAAGGACTCCTACCTGACATCTAAGGAGGGAAGATAAATTCCTCTAACATTTGCCGTTTCAGTAAAAGCTGTTTCTCTCTCTCTCTCTCTCTCGCTGAATACAAAAGTCACACCGATGAAACTTCTACAACTACATCCATCTTGTATGCGCTACAATGTGAGCACAAACATACATTTGTAGATGAAACAGATCACCTATCTGCGTATGCCTGAACATTTGGCATTTTACAAATCTTTCAATGTTTCAGCTTATCCCTTTCGAAAGTGCTCGGTGGTCGGCTTCAACGCTTTTTAACACGCTTCAACTTCAACTTTATTCTTCTAGTTAAAGACTTATCGCTAACTATCCAACCTTGTGTCGTAGTTGTAATGTCTTCGCAAAGGTTGTTTTATTAAACGAATTCGGCAGATCCAACGCCCTCTGGGAATCGGTTTCATGCGAATCAGTCAGCGAGTAGTTGTCTATACCGCATTTTTTGGTTTTGAGCCAAGCGTTACGAGGCGGATTGACGTGTTTTTGTAACTGTACTAGTGTGTGCACATCGCGGCTTTACAACACACGTCGACTACAGTGGCGTTTAAATGGTAACTTAAGGTCTGACGTAACGTCAGCACTCACAATATAGCACATACGTCAGTATTATCCAAGCGAAGTGCACTTAATTTTAGTGTGCGATGATGGGAATATCATACGTAATTTTCCTTAGCGTATGCTTCTGGGGTCAAGCAATGCTTGAATCTAGCTTATAGGAATACCAATGTACTGTTAGATTGCTATAAAAGCGTAGCCACCTGTGGAAGCACAATTGACGTTAACTCGACATGACGCCCGTATCTTATATGTACACATGTAATAATTATTTCTTTATTATAAGGTTAGATAGCCAGAACAGCAACCGTAATTGACGTTGCACCGACATTACGCCTGCATAGGGTCTTTACCCAAATCAGTTTCAACACCTGGTATGGTTCTGTGGTAGAATATCTGACTGCCACGCAGAATGCTTGGCTTTGATTCCTGCTGGGATCCTGTTTTTTGTTCGTTGCATTAGTCGACTCAACGCTGCCCATATTGGTTTTTCTTAACGCTGTTGCATTTAAATTACCAATGGCTGTTCTCGCCGTTCCATGGTACATATGCACTGTCAATAACCTGTGGCGCAAACCCGCATACCGCGGCCCCTGGTATGCGGGTATGTTCCACACGTGTATTGAGGAGTGGGTTTGACGACGTGCACGGCAGGATTTTTACGTTATTCATGTGTTGACCAGACAGTCATATTCGTCAACCCTTTTTTCCCCCATGCCTGTTTTGGTCTACAGTATGTTAAGGAGGCGATCACGAGAGCACCCAGACGTAAGCGGCTAGATAGATACGGAGATAGAAACGCTCAAAATGCCTAGGGTTCCCTGAGAAATGCTTCGCATTTAAAAAGTCACAGCCTCGCCGTAACGGCAACGCATGAATGCGATGGCAAGAAATTGAAATGTCACACGAAGAATGACAAGCAGCTCGATAGTTGCAGCGCGCCGCTGAAGCACAAAGAAGGACGCCCGAAAAGAACGCACAGGTATACACAAGACAAGCATCAACCAACAACTCTCATAGTTGTTACGTCTTTGGGCTTGAGCAACGCGCTGCAAGTGTCTAAAATGGGCAATAAGACGCTCTTAGATATTTCGTTTTCTGTCAAGCTGCGGCCCGTGTGCCTCTGCTTCTCCTGCCACACGGGGGTGTCTGACACAAGGTGTGCCCGGTGTTCCTTATTTTCGTTCGCCATCACGTGTGGAACAGAAAGGGGCCACTTTACTATGCGCGTCTCAAGGGTAGTTTTTTAATTGGAAGAAAATGTAAGAGCCTTGCGCGATAGAAAACACGCTCAAACTCTTCTGAGATCTGCGTACCAATGAGCGGTGAATGGTGTATGTAAATAGCTCGCCGTTATTTCGCCGGCGTTGCATCGCGCGTGTTTGTGCTGTGTCCCGCAATCCGCTAGAATGGAAGAAGATGTTTCAGGATAGCACACACTCTCGCTTGGGTTGTTTTTGTTGATGTGGTTGTTTGGGCAGCCATCTTGCCAGCTTTGTGTGCGTCTCTCCGCCGGTGCGGTATTTTTCTAGAGTAAAGCCTTCTCGTAGCACGCGACGATATCAGGGACATGACGGCGGCGGCAAAAATCCGGCGAGAGTGTCGATGTAATTGACAAAAATAAATTTGGGTGCATAATTGCAGCATTGATTCCCATGAAGCACACCGTGAGGCGTAGTAGTGGCCGCTAATATGAGCGAATACAAAATCGCCATTCGTTTTATAGGAAACAAGGATATTTAAGGCTGTAGGTGACCTAATGTATCTTTAAGAGTGTCTAGAAGACTAAGTTTCGCCTATTACGGCGACATTATTATTACTGTGAGCGAAAGAGAACTATTCTTCTCATAAAATATTTCATAGGGTCAATACTGTACAAGAACGATTGTACGCATTTCTTAGAATAGAGCCGGGCAGCCTCCAGAGCAATGTCTGAGACGTCTGGCCTGAAGTGGCCTGGCTGATAAACACACATGTTGCGGCAGTTTCCTGTCCAATAAAAGTAGTCGGCAGTTTCACCGCAAGGGTGATGCAATTTATGTGGTAGCGACAAATGCGAATGTTATACGGAGTAAGGCTTGTAGCTAACTCACCTAACATCCGATCTTGTGCACGTCAAGAAGACACTTGAGTATGGAAACGCAGCCGCATCAGCGAGCGAAGCTGCCTTCGTGCTCTCTACGACTTTAACGCAACTGTTGTGACGAGAACACATAGCGTACAATGCATGTGCCCTGCCAAGATAAGCGCCCGTGACCGCGGACAGCTGCGCTCGGCCAGTTATAACAGTTTATGCCAGAGCCACGCATTTGATGTCACTATTACGTGTTAGTAAAGGACATCAATAAGAATTCTTGAAAGCCGTCGCTACACCTGTATAAGGCAATATATGCTCTTCTTGTTGATGTGGCAGATGACGATGAAATGTAATAGCTGAGCATTTTGTAGCGTGCAGTAAGATTTGAGCGACACACTCGTTACGCAATTCACATTGTGTGACGCTTGCGGTGCTATACAGGACGGCGCGAACTTCTCAGGAACGCGAGTTTGCTCCGAGCTCCCACTACGGTGGTCATGATTGGAGGACAGTGCGGAGCGCGCGACAGCAGCATTTCTAAAAGCGGCTACAAGAACGAGCATGGCGTCACAAACGCATGTGCGGCATTTGCGACGGTTTTCAAAGGAACACCGCGTGCGAACGCCTCCGCGCCGCCAGTCAGTCAAGATTCCAACAATGCAGCGACGTTAGCATGATTCCCTCGCTATCTTTTTTTTGGCAACTGAAATTCGCGCCTCCCACAAGTGTGTTCGTCGGCATTTGTCGCCTGTCGGGCAAGTTCTTTCGTTCCACCTGCAGCATGGAAATTGCCACTACGAAGGCAACAAGGGCGCACACGCAGCACTCTCGCGCAGCTCTTTTGGATTTTCTCGAATATCACAGATAAATAAATGGACAGGTTACTGCTTTACCTACATTACACGTATGAAGATTTCTCTGCAGTAATAAATGGGTAGAAACAATGTCTACACAAAGATGTAAATAGTAACATTTCTTGCCGGAAATGCCACCAGGGGCGCTTGATTCATGGCTGTGAGTGGTACGCCGTGAGCGCGGTGAAACTGAATGCGAGAAATCGTAGCCACGCGATGATATAACCTTTAGTTCGTCGCACGTGTGTGCATAGCCCGTGTGATTAAGCTCATAGATGAATTGTGCCGCGCGCTGGTGCTGCTGCGTGTGTATTGCTACTCAGGAAGAGCAAACGCCGTGGGCGGACCTGTTCTTCGCCGCGGGTGTCTGTCAATCAAAGTGATGGACGCACGAACTTGGCTATAAGCTCGTTGATTTTGAAAAGACACTAGTTTAACTCATGCCTGTCAAAGTGGCGGTGTGCCTGTGAAGCGTTTAATGCAGTGGACGCTAAGCCGCAGCTTCTTTGCATGAAAAATGATTTGGTCAGCTTGCACTACTTGTACAAGGCTGGAGCCATCGAAGGAGCTTGTGATCACCTAGCTTCTTTCAGCTTTTTACGTGGCTCGTCTGCTGAGTCTGCTCGGTCTCCTCCGGATTGAAGACCACGTCAGATCAGTCTCAATGTTGATGGTATTAATTAGCTAGGTCTTGATTAACATGATATGAATAGTTCTGTAATAATTGTTAATATTCGAATTTACACGACAATAATAACTAATGTTTAACTAGCAGGGTCTTAATTAGTACGGACCTTATTAGGGTATTCCAAATTGGCGCGACCCTAATTAACATTCATGTAAGAAGGTTCTAATTAGCTTGGTTTTAATTAGAGTGTCCTAATTCATGCCGCGCGCTGAGGGATGCATTTTACCGTTTCGCACTGTTAGATCGTTCAAAAGCGGGTGTTGCCAGAGTTCGTAAAGATTCGGAGTTTCGCGAAACGCGGGCCATCCTGCATAGCACCCTTGGTTGTTATCTTACTCCTCTAATATGTTATATAACATCTGTTAACGGGATTGCTTGGCTCAGATTATGCTTGTATAGGGTCTTTTTACGAATGAGTATCAAGCACCACCGTAAACATTGGGTAGACTTATTGTAGCTTATGCCAAAGTGACAGACCCAGGCCAGTAACCAACGCAGAATGCTTTATTTAGCAGACAATGAAGTATATATCACAGGGGAGTTATCAGAGGGGAGTATCAGAGGGGCGAAATGCCAGAGGGGAGTTACTAGTAGAGTTCGCAGAACGCAATAATTTACTGATCTTGAATACCTTCTACAGAAAACGGTCTACTCGTAAGTGGACGTGCAGGAGTCCTAATTGCGAAACTAAAAATGAAAAGACTTCATAATGTGCGACCACTCGGGCATTGTACAGGATGTGGAAGTAGTTAACAAGATCCGATGCAGTGACCATAGAATGGTAAGATGTAGATTTCAACTAGACGTGAGGAAGGAACGGCAGAAACTGATACGCAAGGAGCCGATTGATGAACTAGCTCTGCGAGGGAAAGTACAGGAATTCAGAGTTGCACTTCAGAATAGGTACGCGGCTTTAACCGAGGAAACCTACCTTAGCGTTGACGCAATGAATGATAATCTGACTAGTATCATTAAGGTGTGTGCAGTGGAAGACGGGGGTACAGTCGTTAGGCAGGATACTGACAAGCTATCCCAAGAGACGAAAAACCTCATTAAGAAACGTCAAGCAATGAAAGCCTCAAATGCAACAGACAAAATAGAGCTGGCGGAGCTTTCAATGTTAATCAATAGGCGTAAAGTAGCCGACATAAGAACGTATAATATGGAGAGAATTGAGCATGCTCTAAAGAACGGAAGAAGCCTCAAAGCTACGAAGACAAAACTGTGCATAGGAAAAAAATCAGATGTATGCATTAAGGGACAAGGAAGTCAAGGTCACAACCAATACGGATAGAATAGTTGAGGTAGCGGAAGAGTTCTACAGAGGTCTGTACAGCAGCCAAAACAGTCAGGATGAGAACGTAAGAAGCAATAATATCGCAGATGAATCTGACACCCCACCAGTATTGACAGAAGTAAATAAAGCCCTAAAGGGAATGCAAACAGGCAAAGCCGCTGGTGAGGATCAGGTAACATCAGACCTGTTGAAAGACGGTGGGGAGATTATGTTAGAAAAACTGGCCACCCTGTATACGAAGTGTCTCTCGACGGGGAGGATACTTTAATCTTGGAAGAATGCCAACATCATCTTGATCCATAAGAAAGGGGACGTCAAGAACCTGAAAAATTACAGGCCCATCAGCTTACTGTCCGTTGTCTACAAGCTATTTACAAAAGTAATTGCTAACAGAAATAACACGACATTAGAGTTCAATCAACCAAGGGACCAGGCAGGATTTCGTACAGGCTTCTCAACAATAGACCATATTCATACTAGCAATCATGTGATAGAGAAATGCGCGGAATACAACCAACCCCTATACATAGCCTTCATAGATTACGAGAAGGCATTTGATTCGGTAGAGACATCAGTAGTCATGCAGGCACTGCGGAATCAGGGCATCGACGAAGCCTATAAAAACATAATGGAAGAAATCTACAGCGCATCCACAACCACTATAGTCCTTCATGAAGAAAGTGACAGATTCCCAATAAAGAAGGGCGTACGGCAGGGAGACACGATCTCTCCAATGCTATTCACCGCGTGTTTACAGGATGTTTTCAGGGCCCTAGATTGGGAAGAATTAGGGGTAAGAGTTAGTGGAGAGTATCTCAGTAACCTGCGATTCGCTGATGACATTGCATTGATGAGTAACGCGGGAGACGAATTACAGCTCATGATTACTGAACTGGATACCGAAAGTAGAAGAGTAGGTCTGAAAATTAATATGCATAAAACTAAAGTAATGCGGAACAATCTTGGCAGAGAACAGCGCTTTGCGATAGGTGGCGAGACACTGGAAGTTGTAAAGGAGTACGTCTACTTAGGACAGGTAGTAACCGCAGAGCCGAACCATAGGCCTGACTGGCTGCCCAGGCGGCGCTGCGAAAACGGTGCTAAAAAGCACCCCCTACGACAAGTTCTTTGGTTTCGAGTAGTCAGACAGGCGGCCGCATGCAGCACTAAGCTCAGATGCGTAATGGAGCCGCCGCTGTCGGTTGTGCTGCGCTTTGGATCTCGGCCAGTTTCTGGCGTGGCTGAGTTCTTCAGGCCAAGCAATCTGCGTAAACGCAAGAAGCTCGTCAACGTCAAGTATGTTTACGACGTGCAGGAGACTGAAGGAACCATTTCGGCGCGCTGCAACTCGCAAGTGCAGCGAATCTCATACGACGTTGAACTCGAGTTAAGTTTTACGAGGCATGCTCGCGCGATTAACGACAGTGCATAAACGAAAAGATTGCTGTTAAGAAAGCCGACATGATTTGCATTACGCGACGAAACGGAATCACGAAAGGACCAGTGACGCAGCCTAGCCGTCGGCGGCCCGAACGAGCGCATTCGCGTCGTGTGCCGTTTTCTGCCGCATTCAGTCGCAAACACACTTTTTCCCCATGCACGGTCGTAATTTTCAACATTTGCTGCTAGGGAATTCGTCAAATTCTGTCTGCGTGCGGTGGCGGTCGAGAAGCGACGGCGCGCAATGTTTACAGCCGGCCGCTGGAAGCAGCCGGCTGTAAGCTGCCGGAAAAATCGTAGGCACATACGCAGGGTGACTCATGGCATCGTTTTTCTCGTTTCGCACGAAATGCCGGCTGCATATCCTCGTGATCGCCGTCGGCAGCCACGGCATGCCGTCTGGACTGCACACAGGGAATATATACATATATAAACGCGTGCACGCGCGTACGAAAAGTAATCAGCACGTTACGTTGCAAACCACGTTTTGCTCGCGTACTCACTTCACGCGTCGGACGGCACGTATCCAGCGGTTCCGTCGCTCCACTTCGTACGGCTTTCAGGGGAACCAGTAAAACTGCACATTAGGATCCTTACCCCCATGTTCGAGGCAATTAACCACGCAACAATAACGGCGGCGACCGCGCTTCGGGACCGCGCGCTGCTCAGAGCCGTCGCCCAGACCACCTGCTTTCGGCACGGTTTGTTGAAGCAGGGATCGCTCGTCAAACATGTCAGACTGCAGGCATAGCGGACAAGTTCCTGCGTACGTTTTAAGCACTTTTTGAGCCTGAAAACTAGGCGCAAAATTAAGCAAAACGCTTAAAGCAACTGAGAACTGCGTAACTCGCCGGTCGGCGTCCATTTTTGACTACCCAAGCAACTTCGGCGCACGCCACCAGGCTCCGCCACAGTACTCAAAACTCCAGCGCGTCAGCCCTATGAGAGTGAAATAACTAGAATAAAGATGGGATGGGGCTCATTCGGCAAGCATTTTCAAATCATGAATGGTAGTCTATCACTATCCCTCAAGAGGAAGGTATATAACAGCTGCACCATACCGGTACTTACCTACGGAGCACAAACATGGAGGCTTACAAAGAGGGTTCAACTTAAATTGAGGACGACGCAGCGAGCGACGGAAAAGATGATAGGTGTAACCTTAAGAGAAAGGAAGGGAGCATAGTGGGTCAGGGAACAAACGGGGGTTAAGGATATCATAGTTCAAGAAGAAGAAATGGATATGGACCGGGCACGTAGCACGTCGGCAGGATAACCGGTGGTCATTAAGGGTAACTGACTGGATTCCAAGAGATGGCAAACGCGTGAGGGGGAGACAGAAAATTAGGTGGGTAGATGAGATTAAGAAGTTTGTAGTTATAACGTGGCATCAGAAAGCACAGGTTCGGGTTGATTGGCGGAACATGGGAGAGGCCTTTGCCCTGCAGTGGGTGTAGACAGGCTGATGATAATGATGATGATGATGATGATGAAGTATATAGGCGGCTGGCCTATGACGTAACACAAGACGGTGGATGACGCCCAGGCAGCACGCCGCCATTGGACCGATCTCGGCCCAACGTCGGCAAATGACGGCAGCAATATTGGCCCCTCGTCGGCAAATCACGCTCGCGCTACTTTCACCCGCATCGGCCCGACGTCGGCTAGCCGACGTCGGGCCGATGCGGGCTTGCCGGCTTCGGGCCGACGTGGGCTAGCCAGCGTCGGTCCGAGACGGGCCTGCCGTTATTCAGCCGATGATGGCAAGCCGTCATTGGGCCTATGTATGCTAGCCGATGCTGGCGCGGTGTCGGCCCCGTCGACGTGCCATATTTGAAAAATGCTTCCTAATTAGAACGACTGCTCCACTGATGTCTTAGTGTGCGATTAAGACCCACAATTCTGTCGAACCGTGCAAGGCCGAGAACGAAAGTCAATATTGTCTCTAACACAACTAAAGTGATGAAAGGCCTGCTGCACCAACTACGCATGCGTCTGAGAAATTAAGGAGCAACACATTTGCAAGGTGATAAACACAAATTTATTCACAGATATCAACACAGGCCAGCAGTTCCGGAATAAATATGCCATAAAGGAATATCTAAACATCTATAGATACCGTAGCCAACATCTAAAACAACCCCACAGCCACCGTATTCCTCAAAAAAAGCAGGACAATCCTAATCGAGAATGGGATCAGGCGCAAAATCATAGGCGAGAGCAGAGTTCCCTTTCAGAGGGGGTGGGGGGCGAAAGTTCATCGCCCCCCCCCTCCCTAATAAGTCAATGTGTTTGGCAGACCTTGCGCCCACCTCTTCTTAGGTGACTACGGGGGCCGGCCGCCCCCCTTACCCACTGTGCGCACGCCTATGCGAAGAGTTACAGTCTCTTCAACGTTATGCGCGGCACATTCACTATAAATATTGAAAGAACTAGAACGGGCTAAAATAGGAATAAGGTTTAACGAAGAATATCTTAGCTACTTGCGTTTTGTGGACGATATCGTGCTTTTCAGTAACGACGGTGCCGAATCACGAAAAAAATTCTGGAGATGTAAACGAAGGCAGCATTAAAGTAGGATTAAAGACGAACCCGAAGAAAAAGATAATGCTAGGCGGCTTGCCGAAAAAGCGAGATTAAGAGTGGCAACTAGACTAGAAGATTGTGTATACGCGTGTGCTAATTACGAGCAGAAGAGCCCCCCCCCCCACGTTTATTAAGTTCACCAAGGAACGGTAGGCATTCGCAACACATGACTGGCAATTAAATTAGCGTTATCCTTTAAGCGGGAATTGCAATTTTTCAGTGATATCTTAAGGGCCAAAAAGATGGATAAACTGCTGCACGCGACGCGAGAATCATTGCGAGCGGTACCACAAGATCCCATGAACTCTACATCTAAACAAGGTAGACACGCACGCATTCCCAATCTAAAGGTAAGATTGTAACAGAAAGGAATCGTGCATAAAAACCACTCACGTGTGCCCGTTGGATCGCTAAAAACACGAGCGAATAAAAAATGCAAGCGCACCATATCAGAATACACAAAACACGATGGTCAATAGAGAATACGCGATAAGAAGAGAACAAAAATCTGATGACACGTAACAGTATAGTGAACACGCGGCCTTATATGAGGTGAGCGAGTTCAACATGGAAGCAGGGGGCCACTGGTTTCTCGCTGCCGAAAACAATGCCGGAATGCTGCCGCGTATCTGTCTCGTTCACGATTTTGACTTTCCACCACACATGTCCACACACCGCACTTCTTGAAGAATTCTGCTGGCCGGAGTGAAAAAAACCTGCTCCCGCAGCTACGATTGTCCCTCCGTCTGGACGGCTACCCTACCCTGCCTGGTCAAGCGAGTTTCGCGACAATGACGCTGAACGAGGCAAGGGAGGGGGGGGGGGTGTAGAGGTTGAAGAAGACGAAAAAAAATGCGAATTCTCGCTTCTTGAAAGCACGGCTCAGACTACCACAATGGTGTGCGATCCCCCCAGCATGTCTATGGGCACGCCGTTTGAGAAAGGCGTTCGTCGAATTTTCAATGCATCACTTGTTGCCACATGTCGCTACATGAAAACTTTGCGTACACCACGTTGTAGCCGCATTTTTCATCGTATTTCACGTGCCATAATAATAATTTTATGCGACTGTTTCTGAAACCACGTGGGAAGCAATCGTTGAGCGAGATTTTTACTTGAAAAAGATATGTATGTCACAAAATGGACGGCAACGAAGTGCAAATACGAACTGACAAACACGTGGCAAACACGTGTTTGTCAGTTCGTTAAAGATGGTCAGCGGGCTAGTTGATTTGTAAACATTCAAACGACAAAACGTGTCTTCACTTCGCCCGGTCTTTTTTGCACCATACCTATTTTTCTCAAGTAATGAACCAACTAGCTCAGCAACACGCCTTGCTGAGCTTTTTACTATTTTCATAAAGTAAAATTATGTGACGTCACTGAAGCAAATGCGCTTGTTACGCTTCACCCAAAGACGCGCGTGAGTAAATATGTGTAAACACAGAGATCGGAAACTGTCCGTGTAGTGTATGAGCGCTGGCGCCACACATTCAGCGGCTGAAAGGATATAGCGCTATAAATATGATGACAGGCTTGATTTATGCACAGAATTAGCATTCACATAAAACTTCTTCCACTAAAAGCATTCGTGCGGGAATGTTTGGGTGAATTTTGATGCTGGATACATTAGTGAAGTCGGCCGACCAGTGGCAAAAACATTTACGACACAGAAGTACTTCGAATTTGGCGCATGAAGTTAATGGTATGTGTTATAACGTTTCAACATTTTTGATAGCGTTGAACAACTGGTCAACGAAGGGGCCATCTAATTTCAGTCAGTTATTCTTCTAAAGACCACCTTTTTTTTGGTAGAAAAGTGACTAGGCTAATGATAGTTGTTAGTCATTGTCATGGCAGAAACTAATAAGAGAATGCAAGCTATTCAGTCGGCGATACTTCGCGCACCGAGTCGTACGTGCGGCATTAGCACGGTACAATATTTGAACTTTGTTATTTGTGCTAGTACAGCAATCCATGTAGCGGTATTCTACAGCTTAAGCTACAAATATTCAAGCGCCTAATGTTCTATTGCATTACGATTGTATCCTAGGCGGGCGAGCTGCCGGGCTTCTTCGGCGGGCTAAAGGTAGAGCGGAACGTCGAGGTTATTCTCGTCACTGACGGCCGGCAACACGGCGTCCAGCGTCGTTGGGGGGCTTCCGTGAACTAGTTTTAACGGCGTCATATGTGCGCCGTTTCTTACACTGCCGTGTTAACTTCAGGTCATGTGCGGAAGATATTATGGCGTCCCATGTCATGTGTTCGACGTACAGTACATTGGGAGCATGTCGGCGAGGGTTTCATTTAGCCGCTCGGTGAGGCCATTCGCCTGCGGGTGATGTCCGTCGGTGACTTGTGTGGCTATATTTCAAGATAGTTTGCGTTAGCTCTGCCGTAAAAGCCGTACCTCTGTCGGTGACGAGGACTTTTGGAGCGCCGCGACGCAGGAGGACGTTCTCAACAGGGCATGTATAACTGTCTGAAGGGAGACAAGAAAGTTCTAACATCGTCGATAAGCCATCGGCTCCGCCGATGTCAGCTGAAGCACGGCAGAATGACGGCATGCTCGGCCCTATGTTGCCGGTGAAAACCATCGGCTCGGCCGATGTCGGCGAAAGTACGGCAAAACGGCGGCTAACTCGGCCCAATGTTGCCGGTGGAAGCCATCGGCTAAGCCAATATCGGCGGAAGAACAGCAAAACGCCGGCGAACTCGGCCCAGTGTTGCCGGTGAAAGAAATTTGCTAAGCCGATATCGGCGGGAAGACGGCAGAAGGCCGGATAACGCGGCCCAATGTTGCCGGTGAAAGACCGACATCGGCTGAAAGGCGGCAAAATCGGCCCAATGTTGCCGGCAAAAGGCAACGGCTCCGCCGATATCGGCGCCAGGCTGGCAATGCTGGCCCTAGGTGGGGCCGCGCACAGCCGCCGTAAAACCAATATCGGCCCGACGTCGTGTGCTGCCTGGGCGTTTGACACGTGTTGGCACTGCACTTCTTATCACTTCCCCCTTTATTTTAAAGATTGAGTCTTTGCACCGGTCTTCGTAGTCGGGTAGACCTTTGTAAGACCGGAGGAGTTGGGAAGCCCCCACAGCTGGAAGAGATGTTGGTGGCGTTGTAGAAGGAACGGGAACAGCGTCCTTGCGTGCTGGAGTTGACGGGCTTAACCGCTCCTCTCGTGGTGACTCCTGCTGCTCCCCGTTGTCAGGGCTAGGCGGTACTGATTCAAAAGTCTCCGCCCTTGGAGTCCCGGGTGACCTAGACACCCGCGGGCGAATCTGGTCCGAGTGAAGCCGGGTTAGTGCACCTGGTGTGCCGACTGTTACGAGGCGCGACCCTTCGGTGCCTTTGTTGACGCCTAAGCACCGCCGCCTCCCGTGTCCAAGGCTGCGCACCCACACCGGGTCCCCGGGCTGGAATCTGGAAGGATGGAAACGACTCCGAAAAAAGATGGCACACATGTATCCAAGCGTGAACAAACTTGATAATTAAGCAGCAGTTCCGAAGGTGACTTTCCGCAGGGTAGGGGCATGCGTCGGTAGCCTAGTAATACTCGCGCTAATTTGGCGTCGAGGTCGTTCACCATCGAATGTTTGACAAGGCCGTCCTTGATAGTGCGAACTGCGCGTTCCGCAAGGCCGTTAGACTGTGGGTGGTGCGGGGCACTGCGCAGATGCGTTATGTTCAGATTCATATTCTTTATTTTTCTTGAATTGCACCAAGAAAGGCACAGAAGCTAAAGGTATAGCAATACCTGACAAAAGGCATCTGTACCCGTTTTACAAAAATATTAAACAACAAATACATAGCAAACTTTTCGCAACACACGAAAACATTGTTTAAATCTAGCATGTAAAGATATACAAAAAGCTCGATAAGTTCACAGCTCGCTGAGAATTTGGAAGAATACCGAAGGATAGCACTAGAAAAGGTTCCCTTGCACTGAAGTAACAAACAATATGTGAAAAGAGTAAATACATGCTAAGTATACTTTGTTTAACACAGCATTTCTGTCAAAATAGAAATAAATAAAATAATTAACTAACAAATAAAGAAAAAACGTAAAAGCACAAGTGCTTCTAAAGAAATGCATGGTGGGTCATTATCCACAAGGAAAAATGCATATATATACACAATAAAGGAAGTGATATGTATTTTAATGCGATAACCTGAAAGTGAATGCTTTATTGATCAACACCCTCTTTAGTTGTTTCTTAAAAAGGTTTGGACTAACATTGAAGTCCAAATCTCGTTCTAATTTATTAAGAAGCGACATGGTTTGATATTTAAGAGATTGCTTTCCATAGTTAGTCCGCGTTATTGGCATGTGGCGCTTTTGATCTCTAAAGTAGTACGTTGATTTATCATTGCTGTTATTAACGTATGACTTTTCACGATGTAGTGATTGAAGTAATTTAAAATAAAATATTTGGTCGGCCCTTAATATATTATACTTTATAAATAATGGTGGTGTTCTAAGGTCCCGTGGGTTGCCCCTATAGTGTTCAAAGCAGCGTAGTACCCGTTTTTGTGGAGTTACTAGTTTATTGCAATTGCCTTGCGATGTCGTTCCCCATACTAAATTTCCATAGCATGCTTTTGAATAAAACAGCGCATAATACATAGTTATCATTAGGCGCACAGGGATGAAAGGGGCCGCTCTGTATAAACATCCCACACATTTCGCCAGTTCGACTGCTAGGCTACTGATATGTGCATTCCACGATAGGTGTTCTTCATATATTATACCGAGAAATTTTTGCGTGGCGACTCTACTAATAGACTCCCCTTCAAAAGTAATTTTCAACTCGCTATTTATCATTTTATGCACTGCATGGAAAATGATGTATGTTGTCTTTTGCGTTTAACTGCATCCGATTTTCCTTTACCAGCATGAAAGAGATGATAAGTAATAATTTACATTTGATTCGAGCGTTGTTAGGTCTTTAGACTCGAAGAATATGTTTGTGTCGTCCGCAAGCATAATAATTTCAGGAGAATCACGGATATTTACCAAATCGTTCACATAAAGCAAGAATAAAAGGGGCCCTAGAATTGATCCTTGCGGAACACCTTGTGTTAACATTAGTTGGGAAGAAGTGGTGTTATTTACCTTGACTACTTGAAAACGATTTTTTAAGTAATTTTCAACTAGGCTTAATGGCGTCCCCCGTATGCCATACCTTGAAAGTTTGTTAAGCAATGTATCATGATTAATGCAGTCAAACGCCTTTTCGAAGTCTAAAAATAAACCGAGCATATATTTCCTGCTTTCAATAGTCGTTAATATTTTATCTTCAATAAAAGTCAGTTCCTGCTCTGTTGATTTTGTTCTTCTGAAAGCCATACTGATTTTTGGTAAGTATGTGGTGCTTATTTACGAAAGATATTAGTCTACTATGTATGATACTTTCAAAGACCTTTGATATGGTGGGTAGGACTGACACAGGGCGATAATTTGTGAGCATATCCCTTCTACCGCTTTTATATAAGGGTGTTACTGTTGCTATCTTTAAAGCTTGCGAAAAGATGCCTGTACTAAGAGTAAGATTTAAAATGTGGACAAGAGCATCACATATTAATGGCGATATGTGTTTAATTTCTATAGGACCTATATCATCGACACCAGCTGCCACATTGTTTTTCAACTTATTTAGAATCCGTGTAACTTCTGCGGAGTCGGTTGCAAAAACACAGATGATTTCGTCCTAACAATATGCACTGCAGAATCTGCACGCATGTCTTCATTAACAACTCCATAGGCACCAGAGTTAACAAAGAAGTCATTCATACAATCTGCCAAAGCCTTTCCGGATAGAACTGAACCATCTGGAGCAGCTATGTTGAACTCACTACTTGTTTGTTTGCTTCTGCCAGCAAGGGTGTTCACTACCTCCCAGACCTTTTTATGGTTGTCAAGTATTTTCTCAAAAATGTTTTGGTAATTTCTCTTTTCGCTTTCTTTAGGTCCGAGTTTAGATTGTTTCTGTAGTTTTTATATTTCACAAATAGTTCTGGTTTTCGTGATTGAACAAACGCATGATACAACGAGTTTTTGTCCTTGATTCGTTTTCGAAGCGCTGCATTCATCCAGGGCTTTCGGTACTTTTTACTCTTACGGTTCTGTATCTGCTGTAATGGGAATGCCACATCATACTTTTCTTTCAATATACGAAAAAATAAGTCATAAGCTGTATCGGAGTTTTTTTCTTTGTACACGTTTTTCCAATCAATGTCTTTTACAATGTCGTAGAAAGTATTCTTTGCAGCATCATCCATACGCCTTTTAAAACGTATAGGCTTGTTGAGCGAAACGCTTTCCGAACAGGTAATGCAAAATATAGGTAAATGATCGCTTAAATCATGTGAGAAAATTCCACTCTTCCAACCATTTTCATTTTCATTTGAGGCGCAGATGTCGAGCAAACTAGCAGTTGTTGTAGTTATTCTAGTGGGTGAGTTGATGCGGTTTGTGCATCCGTAGGCAGACAATAACATCATCATTTCTCTGGCATATGTATAATCGGACATCATATCTATGTTGATATCACCCATAATTAAAAGCTTATAGCTAGGAGAAAACTTGAAAAGTAAAGTATATAGAAAACTTGAAACGAAGGACATAAAATGACTTTTTCTTCCCATGGGTGGTCTATATATGACCACAGTAGTTTTTTTTTCAATTAACATTACTAGGCATTCAATATCGTCGTTAATAACAGAATACTCTTCTAGTACCTCGTGAGAGTATGTTGCCTTAAAATAAATAGCAACTCCGTCCCCTTCCTTATTAACCCGATATAGATATTTTGAATTATATCCTGGTAGGTGAGGCAATTTATAATTTTTAGTGATCCATGTCTCAGAGAATAACAATAAATCAAAATTAACAGATAACGACTCTAGAAACACATTAATGTCATCTACCTTCCTTCTAATACTTCTTGCATTCATGGGCAACGCGGCAAATGATTTATCAGAACATGGAAATCTCAAGTTGAAGTCAGTGGTGGTAAAGTAATCGGGATTGTTATTTGAAGCGTGATCCATGACTAAATTGAGTCACTCATGATTCTGCTCTGATATGATCAAGATCTTTCTCATCTGAAATGCGGACTACAGGCGAGTCCTCATTTCTGCGTGCCAACACCCGTCCACTGGAAGTCCAAACATATTTCCACCTAGCGTCCTTCTTTCTTTTCACAGTAGCTGAGAGCAATGCTTTATTGCGCTGGGTAAGGTGCTCGTTTACGTAGATTGGCCTTCCTTCCCGGTGGCCCAGCGCAGTGGTGTCTAGCCTTTTCTTTCTGCATTTTTCGAACAAACCGTTGCGCATGTCTTTTCTTACAAAACGAACAATAATGTTCTGAATTCCAGGCTTCAGGGTGCGGACCCAATGACACGTGTCAATATCAGTTACATATATCTTTTCGCCAACACTTTCTCCTATCTTCTGTATTACTGTCACCGGATCAGCACCGGCCGGTACTCCTTTAACCTCCAAGTTGTTAAGGCGCATGTACTGCTCCATATCTTCGCACCTTTGCGACAGCAGCCTACTTTCTTCCTTTAGTTCAGTGTTTTTTTTTGCGTTAGATCATTCACGTCTACTCTCAGTTGCATGATTTCATCTGCTAATTCTTTCACATCTTTACAGACATCAGTGCAGAAGGACACGCTGTCTTTCAGCTCGCGAATTTCAGCCCGAAAGTCATGTTTAAAGTTTTCAAATGCCCTTATCAACTCGCGCATGTCTTTTGCGTCGGTCGATTCTTTTTCGTGACTCTTACTGCCATCTTTCATGTCTTTAGTTGCAGCATCCTTCCCCATTTTCAAAAAGAAAGCAATAAAATCAACACTTTGCTGTGTTCGGCAGACGTGCACCACAAATACGCACCGTTGAAAATTTAACGGTTTACATATAATCTCTTACCTGCAAAATGCAGTACGTTATATGCTTGCGAATAGTGCACAGCTGCCGAACTGAGCCGGGGTCCGATTGTGGTAGGCTTTTATATCCCGCCGCAGGCCGTCTTCATTCCGTTGCGCAGCCGCACCAGTGGTCCCACGTGGTCAGCGACGCGCTGGAGAAGTACGGTTGCAGATTTCGATCTTGCTTGTCGTCGGACTGCTGCGAGGCTGTGCGACGAGCAATATTGTTGTCTGTCATGAACTGGGCAAACTGCTGACTTGCAAACTGGGGCCCGTTATCTGACCCTACACATTGCGGCAAGCCAAACCCCCCATAATTCGCGAAGACGTGTTATTGTGACTTCGGTGGTTGCCGACCTGACCGGGAGTGCCTCAATCCACTTCGTGTGAGAGTCGACGACTATCAGCAGCATACGCCCGTCTATTGGCCCGGCGTAATCAATGTGAAGCCGTGACCACTTCATCCCGGTTTCTGGCCAACTGATAGGCTCCTGCTGATGTGGCATTGTTTGAGCTTGTACACATGGCATGCATGAACGAGCGAGATTTTCGATCTCACATCCCAACCCTGGCCACCAGAACAGCGTCCGATCCAGTCTTTTCATCGCAGATGCTCCCTGGTGTGACCGGTGTAGCTCGGAGAGTACGGGCCCCCGCGCCTTGCATGGTATGATAACTCGATGACCCCAGTAGAGCAGACCTTCTGCTCTCGACAGTTTCAGTCTTCAGCGAAAGTAAGGTTGAAGATGACTGTGACATGATGAGAGGTGTTTAGGCCATCCATTAAGCATGAAGTTCTGGACAACACAAAGATCTTTGTCTGCACTCGTCAGTGCCCTCAAAGCACCCACTGGCACGAACGAACCGTCAAGATTCTCTGTGGACAGCACGTATTCTGGCAAGGTTCCCGAGGGAACAGCCTCTGGTGTCGGCACTGGCAAACGGCTAAGTGCGAATGCATTGGCATTTTGCTTCCTGGCCCTGTACTCGATGTGGTACCGGTATTTACTTAGGAACAGAGCCCACCTCTGGATACGCGCCGACGACATTGGAGGCACCGGTCGATCTTCTCGTAGACGACCCACAAGTGATTGGTGGTCCGTCACCAGCACAAACTCGTGGCCCAACAGGCAGTCTCGAAACTTTGAGACTCCGAACACCAGCGCCAGAGCTTCAAAACTTCTTTGCAGACTGGTTGGTTCATACTTGTAAACTCGACTTGCTGCGCAACCAGCAGGAATGAAGCAGGGAGACAGGAGAGAGCGCAGACTACCAACTGTTTATTCTCAGTTCACGAAGCCATATATAGGCATGCCACGCTGCGCTATCACGATGCGCACAACACCAAGATTCATTTACAACACTGCACCGTGGACAGAGCTGTGAAAAACCACCATTTTTTACCGAGCGCCACGTTTTTTGTTGTCACATAATCACAGGGTGTGCACCTCTACTTTTACCTCTTTATTATTTTATCTTTCGACAACTCTATGATGGCGCGGAAAACATATGAAAAGCCACAGTGAAAATTGAAAAGGCCATGGAAAATGACAAACTATAAAACAACACTGCTCATATGATTCAAAGCCATCTACAAAAGAGCACCAATGATGAAGCACACCAATGAGGCAAAACACCAAGATTCGCAACTTAAAACCGTCTAAAAACTTCCGGAGGTGGTTTGATAATGGCGCGATTTTCCAGCTAAACTGCACACCACTGCCGTATCAGGTTTGGTCATGGCGCTAACCTCCTGCGCAGCGGCTTCGGCAGCCATAGCAATGTTTACCGCTTCGGCCAGTGTGAGCTCACTTCTTTCGAGCAGCGTCTGCAGCACAGCGCGTTTTCGGATGCCACAAACGATGCGGCCACGTAACATACGGTCAAAGCCGGTGCCATAGTTACACTTATCTGCCAGTTTGCGGAGCTCAGTGACATAGTCTCGGACAGAGTCAGTGGCCGTTTGGTCCCTAGTGAAGAACTTATAACTTGCGGCAACTTCGTTACTCTTCGGCGCATAGTGGGCATTTAGGAGCGCGAGTGCTTCTTGGTCACTCAGCTCATTTACTTTACTGGGAGCGCAGTGTGCCGCAAGAACGCCTAAGACCTTCGCTGATAGTGTGGCTATGGCCATGGCCGCCGACGTTCCGTGGTGGTAGGCGAAGGTGGTGGTTACATTCAGCGCCCACAAATTGTGAGTCCCACCCTCGTAGCCATTGTTGTAGCTTACGCCGAAGTGACACAGCCAGGCCAGTAGCCAACGCAGAATGCTTTATTTAGCAGACAATGAAGTATATATAGGCGGCTTGCCTATGACGTAACACAAGACGGTGGATGACGTTTGACACATGTTGGCACTGCACTTCTTATCAAGAATACTCGACTGCCACACAGGAGGCCTGGGCCCCTATCCCGCTCTATATTAGATGTTATTTTAACAAGAAAGTGTTTATGCCGGGGTCTACCGAGACTTCAATGACGTATTTCCGTCAGGATATGACGATAATAAAATGGACGCGAGCGGATCACAAAGAAAACGTTCCACCACCAGGAATCAAGCCTATGACCTCTCGGTCCGCGACGATAAGCTCCCGGTGCTCTCCCGACTTAGCTACCGAGGCAGATGCATGACCCTCCACAAGCGCGCGCTATATCTTTCACACATCCTCTCTCGCACGGTGTTCTTTGTTGGCGGGGCTGGCCGTGGCGGGGCGGTGCCGCCTTCTGTGAGCAGCGAAGTGAAATAGTGCGTCATGACACTTACTAGCGCCGTTATAGAACGATTTGGCGACGACACAGTTAAAGCATGGCCTCCGAGATTGCGCCGGTGAGCAATCTCGGAAGCTATGGTTAAAGCTGCTCCATGCAAGTGAAAAACACTGGCAGCGCTAGCATCGGGGAGTCGCCCTAGACGCAGTTACGTTCTTTGCCTTTCGCTTCGTGTTAGCGTGTGACTGCTCATTGCCGGAGTAGTGCAGCTTCCACATGCACCAGCGGTGTTTCTTCGCCGCACGCTGCTTCTATTGTGGTAAGACGGACTAATAAATCTTCTGCAATAAGCGTGACACAAAGGCAACAATGTCGACTGGCAAATGTCGTGCCATGGTGGAGCGACGCAGAGGCCAGTGAGACGTGGAACGCCTGCCCGTGTTCGCGGCCGCCCTGCCTATTCACCACAGAGCGGGGGGGCAAAGTCTGTCCCATACGATGACTCAATAACGGGGGCGGTGCTGCGATAAACTTTCACCCCCCCCCTCTGATGCAGAACCCTGACCACGCCTATGCGGTTGCCGACATTGGCGTCGGCGGGGGACAGCTGCATCATCAATAGCGCCTGTTGCTGTCATCTCAAAATGCTTTTCGCTGTCAAAATTTTTACACTGAAATTACATCGAAAGGTGATGACAATGACTGCCGATTTTCGTGAAGCATTTGTAAACCACTGCCGCCGGTGTCCGTTACCGCTATCGCACGAAATGAGAAAAAATCTGGAGGATCGAGCGGGAATTGAACGTAGACATTGTGTGGGGCAGGCGAGTATTCTACCACAGAGCCACGCCGGTGCTTGAAATTCCTTCGCAAAAAGACCCTACGGAGGTGTCATGCCGGGCAAGATATCACGGTCGCACGTGTGATATTGCGTGGCAGAAGAGTAAAATAACGAAAAGGCATCACACCATGCGAAGTGCGTAACAAGTGTATGATTTAACGATTCCCACCCATTATAAAGGGCTCACCCATAATTCGTCATCGTCATCGGCCACAGCGTCACCAAAGCGCACGTAATACTGTACACATGTGTAGCAGGTACTTCGCTTTTCCGCAGAATGAAGAATAATTGCATAGTCGGTGCTTCCCTGCTTCGCATAGATTATGACAATTTATGACGTAGTGGTTACCTCGGAAGTGTACTTGTAGTTGCCCAAGATAGTTTACATCGTGCGCTAGAAAGGCCGCTCTTCCAGCTTTAGCTGTAACTGTAGCGGTAGTTCGCGCATTCCTGGTGTTTCTTTTTTAAGCTGCACCATTTTCATCTTATCGGGAGCATTTCCGCTGGGTAATATGTGTATTATCACCAATACGAATTTCAGGCTCGATGACATAGTCAGCTACGTTAGAGAATTCTGCTTTTTGGATTTTGGATTTGAGCGGTACGTATATATGCTGGACAGTGTCCAACTCCCGAAGCATGATTTCTAATGTGGACCCTGCCGCTAGGTAATATGAGGCCTTATTCTGAAAGCGACAAACCTGTGGATCGTTACTGCTTCTCCAACGTTTGATGCACCAACGCCGTTGCGGTCTCATTGAATAATTACAAATTCTCTATGAAATTTACCTAAGCGGCATTCCGATGGAACTGCTGATTATGACTGGATATGATGGTTAATGGCGGGACGACCAGCGCTGATAAAACATTCTCAAGACGTGACCTAATGCGTCATGAATGCTAGTGTAAGGTTGCTGCAGAGGAGCCTAACATCTTGCGCGCTAAATGTTCGTAAAATCAATCATCATCATCATCAGTAGCAGCAGAAACCAGGCAACGGAGACTGCAGGGCGAGGTGCTTTCCCATATTTCGCCAACTACCTCGGTCCTGTGCTTGCTGCCTCTACGTTATTGCCACAGTCTGCCCGCCTAACTGCCCGCCTAACTTGCTGCCTTCCTGTGGAATCTAGCGTGTTACTCTTAATGATCAGCGGTTGCCTCGCCTTCGCGTTGATATCCTCCCCAAGTACATTCCTTCTTCTTGACTTCGACCAAAATAGCCTCAACACCCGTTTTTGTTTCCTGACCCACTCTGCAGCTTCTTGTCCCGTCAGGTCATGTTTAAAACTTATCTTTCTATGGCTCGCAGCGTCATCTTCAATTGGATTTGAGCCCTTTTCGTAAGGTTCCAGATTTCTGCCCCGCAAGTAAGTAGTGGTGACATGCAGCTGTCACATATATTGCTCTTCAGGGATAGTGGTAAACTACCATTCACGATCTGAGAATGCTTGCCAAATGCGCTCCATCCCATTCTTCTAGTTACTTCAGCCTCATAGGTAATAATTGAGGCTGCTATCTCTGCGAAGTAGACGTATTCCTTTGAAACTTACAATACCTCGCTACCTACCAAACAGAGAGAAGAGAGCGTTGTTCTCTTTCAAGACCTGAGCATTACATTCCGTATTGAAAATTTGTCTGTCATCAACTACCGTAATCCACAATAATGTTGAAATGTCTTCATGGCAGCGGATATTCTAGTGGACATGGTGGGTGCTGTTGTAGGGTGAAAATTTGCGCACCCCACACGAAGACACAACAAAAAAGCTACACAAGGACCAGCGCAGTCCTTTCTGCACTGGACCTTGCGTATTTTTTTCGTTGTGTATTCATATGGGTGTGCAGAATTTTTGCAATATGCAGCGAAACCAACTAGCCTTATTGGTGCTGTTGTATGCTCCTCTGAGCAAATGGCCACATTTGCCTCTGCGTCCAGTTGACTACCCAGAGCAGGGACTAAAACAGGTCAGTCAATCCCATCAACAAACGCACACGTAGGCGCTGCTCCCTTCCTAGAGATGACGCTTACCGTGCCGATCTGTTGCTGTGACTTGTTTTCTTTCATTCCTGGTTCAGTACATTCAACTGCACGCACATGCATAGGTTCCAATGGCTGAGAGAGGTGGGTGAACGTCTTAAGCCTTATTTGTTGCGGATTCAGTCAGGCACATAACAACACCTACTTTACATAAACCATGGCCACCACCAGCCTTACGATCCACCATTACGATGGAACAATTATATCATAATTGTCCATAATTGTAATAGATGATCGAAATGTTTCCACTAGGAATAGTTTTCTGCATATCATGTCAAGACCTACCGTTCTGCTTTCCCTGTTCAATTCGGCAATCATGATTCGCAAGTCTTCCCCTGAGAATATCAAGGCATTGTCATCAGCGAATCGGAAGCTACTAAGGTTCTCACCAATAAATCTAATGCCTCACTGTTCCGAAGCCAGGGCTCTTAAAACCTCCTGTAAGCACGTGGCGACGAGCATTGCCGAGATTGTATCTCCGTGCCTTATGCCCTTCTTTATTGGAAGTTTATCGCTTTCCTTAACGATGGGTGTGGTGGATGTGGAGGCTGCTGACCCAAAGTTCGCTTCCGGCCGCGGCGGTCGCATTTAAATGGCGGCGAAATGCCAGAGGCCCATGTACGGTCAGATGTCAGTGCACGTTAAAGAGCACCAAGTGGTCAAAATTTCCGGAAGCCTCCGCTACGGTGTGCCTCATATCATATCGTTGTTTTGGCACGTATGACCTAAGCTATTATTACTGGTATATGTGGAGTTTCCTTTCATTTATTTCAGTATTTCTTTACGTGCTTCGTCCACACCATGAGTCCGTAGCGCCTGCATGAGTGCTCAGATTTCGACCGAGTAAATGTTGTCTTGTAATCTGCAAACTATATATTCATGTGGTCGTGACGTTGAAGAAGTCGGCAGTCGGCGGGTTCAAGACGAAACTTTTTATTTGGGCGAACATGGGTGTGGCAAACGAAAAGTGTAATTCCGCCCTCAAATAATCCTAACTTACAACCTGACGAGGCTTACGGAACGCTCCCATTCCGTACAACGTAGCCTTCAGCATCAATTTCCTATGTTCACTTCGGATGGTCACATCGGGGGAACCCATCCGTTCGTTTCTGTAGTTTCCAGCCGAACATACCATAATTTATTTTTGTTAAATATGCAGTCAGTTAAATGGCCGATTTCTGTGGTAAATTTAGGCTCCCATATTATATACAGCCCATCACACTTGCTTTCATACGTTTTATTTTCTTTGTTTTTTTTTTTAATTTATAGGCAACAACATTTGGTGATAAATCATTAGCGCTCCACTAAGAACCTAGTGTCGCTAGTTGCTACCGCCATAAAAGAAAGCATGACTGCTCACACAGCGCGTAGGTTTTGTGAAGCAGAAGCCTTTTCACCTAGATGGACAATGATTGCTGATAATTCTTCCTCGTAACTTTATTTTTGTTATACGTTATTTTAGAAATGTATCATTATTGATAAATCTATGCAACGTGGAAGATGGGTTGCATATTAACATGTGATTACACAGGAAAAATCTCATCAAAGCAACGTGTTCGTTTGCCTTTCTAGTGAAGCATTACTCAGGAAAGTCTGCAAATATTCTCGCAGCGTGGTACTTGCCCTTGCCAAGTAGCTCTATGTCCCGTGATTTCCAGCTATATCCAGCTATATGCGGGTAGTTGTCAACAAGTCTCACTAACTCCCCCCAGATTCTTCGTTCACCATGAGCTACCTTATGTATTGAATACTCGGTTTCCTGTATATGTATCTCCACGTAAACTATTTCCACATGGGTTCCGGTTGCTGTCTGCGCTCCGTGCGTGACCACCCATTGAAACTAATATTTCAATGCCGTCAACGCAACAAACATTCACAAAAATGGCTGTTTTTCTTCCTAAGGCAAGCCCCGCTATGCGTGCTTATCTGGTAAAGAGAGCTTAACAGCGCAAGCGACAGGACGGGAGAGAAGTAAGGAGGCAGAGCGCTGAACTGCCAACAATTTATTTCTTGCGAATGTCTCAGCTTTTATACAGTCACCAGTTCCACCAGTCATGCGCGAAACACAATGATATTGCATAAGTACATCACAACGCCAAACCAAGGAACAACTTTTCTTTATCGGTGAGCGCGACAGAAGGATGCTAACACAATCACCTTTTAATGAAATAAACTTTTCTGCCTCGATGATTTCGCGTGTGGTGCGATCCCTGCATTTTGCGACAATGGTGCAATCTGAAAACTTCTGCCTGCACTTACACGTGCTGCAATGAGCAGAGAGCCACCCTTGTTTATACCGATCCACATTGTACAGATGTTCCTTAAGCCTCTCATTTAAACAACGACCTGTTTGGCCGACGTAGTATCTTCCACACGGCAACGGTAGCTGATAGACTACATTAAAAAATCACAGCATATCCACGGAGTGAATGATGATCAGTGGGCGAAGCTGCGGAGGTTCATCGGTAAACCGTGAATCTTCCGTGAATTCTGCCCAGTACATCATCACCGACGTGAGATCGGGCGCGTTTACACTAAAGGTTCCATGAGTTGTGACGACTTGCAGCTCACTTTAATTTTACATGTACGCTGTGAATTTTCATTGTTCAGAAAACCATTGCTTCAGAAAAATGTGGCGTCCTTCGTTAAGCAGCTGGCGTCTTTTCGTTTTGCTTTAGAAACATCTGGCGTTCTTTCGTTTTCCTTTTACAAAACATCTGGCGTCTTTCGTTGGTTTATTTCATCAATCAACGGCGTTTTGAACAAAATTTTTATTGTTTAATCACGCACAGGAGAAATCTCACCAGGCACTACCTTGGAGGTAAACAATGGCTGCTAATGGGAATGAGAGACAGAAGAAGTCGGCTTTTAGCTAACACTTACACTTCTACTTCTCCTAACTTTTCCTACTGGAACATACCAATGGCTGCTAATGGGGAATGAGAGACAGAAGAATTCGGCTTTTAGTTAACGCGCACGCTGCGAATTTTTTATTGTTCAACAACGCACAGGAAAAATCTCCCACCGGCACCACCTTGGAGGCCAAAGCGTAAAACTTGTTACGGACTACGACTACTACTACTACTACTACTACTACGACGACGACGAATACGAGGGACGAACGGGTGCCGCCTTAAGGAGCTTCGCCCCTAAAATGCAATCTCTAAATTTATTTGCGTGTTTGGTAGTGCACCCGAGGGTGGTTCTGGACGCTCGAACGGACAGTTTGCACAGGCAGCTCAATTTAGAATTGAGGCTACCGTGAGACAAGTCTCTCGCCGTGCTCCAGCACAAGAGCAAGACTGCTGCATAGTGGACGGCGTGGATGTCCTGAGTCAGTGTAAGCCAAGTGTTTCGAATATTCCCGTGAAACGCGTAGTACAATTTATAGAAGAGCAATCTTGATGTGCATTACCCGCAGATAAAGAGGGCTGCTTTGCTGTAATGACCGTTAAAAAGTTCCTGGAAAAACCATCCCACACGGTTTCGGCACTTTTTGACTGTTATGATGAAGTTTCACTGAAAAAGATGAAAAGTAAAGCTGAGAGCCTGCTTCGCAGGTTAAATCGTGAAAGCGTTCATAAGAACATGTCAAATGTCAAGGAAGATTTCCTTGAAGCCTTCTTTAGCGCGAAAACGCACAAAGTCGACATGCCTTTCAGGCTAATAGTACCTGAAAATGGTGCCTGGCAAAAATGTGTTGCGCTCTACCTGCAGAAAACTGAACTGCTTAGAAGTAAACGATCCGTTTCTGGTAAAAAATTCATGTGAAGTACATGATTTCATTTCATCGCGTTGCAATAAGAGTCTCTTCGCTTTTTCTGTGGACGTCAAGGACCTGTATTACTCTATTCCGCATGATTCATTGTTACAATGCAGTGAAGAATGTATAGATGAGTTTGGTGCCTCTAATTTACAGACTCAGTCTGGCGTGAGCGTTAGCGGGTTTTTCGAGCTTCTTAGGTTTTACCTTCAGTCGACGTACATCCTATGGGATGGAAAACCTCACCTTCAAAAAACCGGTATCTGTATTGGGTCTTGCATCGCTCCCATCGTCAGTGACATGTTTTTAGCCAAATTTGGCAGATCCATTTCGGAAGGTTTCACTAACAATAATGTGACGCACGTTTTCAGATACGGGGATGACTTTTTAATTTTTGTGGATAGCGATGTTGCATCGTACAAGACTGACGCTCTTGCTGTTTTAGATCTGATGCGAAGTGGTTTTAAACATTTTGAGCTCACCCATGAACTTTCTGAGAATCGTGAAATCAGGTTCCTTGACGTTAAGCTATTCTTAAATAATGGCCGCTCTTGTTGGATGTACCACCCACGTGGTAATAAGCCCCTGTTGCCATTTCACTCAGCGCATTGAAAACTACCTAAGCGGGGTATCGCAAATTCATGTTTCATGAATGTTTTGAAAAAAATCCTGTGTACACAAGATAACTGAAAGCTTCGTTGATCAATCTTCATCGCTGACGTCGGCTAGTTACCCCGACCATGTGCAAGTTTCCGCCGCCGAAGGCCTGCTGCGTGAGCTTCGGTCCAAAGAGAACGCTAACGTGGTCCAGCCTGTCACAGCCAGACAAGCTTTCGCCGTAGTTCCGTATATGCACAAGATAGCGCACAATCTTAAGAAAATGGCGCAGCGAGTGAATGTGAACGTGGTCTTTGAATTGTTCACTCCGTGAATCGTTCACTCCGTCTGCGCAGTGAACAATTTCGCCATGGACGCATCCCCCGCACCAGCTATGAGCGTGTCGAGTTTCGCACTGCCAAGGTTCGCGCACTGCCAAGGTTCGCGCAGCGGCAACAAATCGCTCGTATTTCAGCCACTGTGTCGTCTCCAAATTGTTTTTGCGCAGAGTGTCTTGAATACAAATATCTGTAATACTATAGTTTCAAGAATGAAGGACGTCAAATGCTTGCAAACATTCAACTTTCGGGCTGTACTGATGCGGATAAAATAATTTGGAGTCGTGTTTACACTTTTTATTTTTGTAAAGATACATTCACAAGGCAATCTACAAAGATATAGAAGAGAGACGAAAATAAATGAAACCAGCTTGGGTGTTTCGATCTTCTTCAGCTTCCAAATACCAGCACACTAGTTCTTGGATCTTTCATGCTCCACCTAGTAATATTCTTCTGTGAAGATAAATAACCTTGGAATTAATGCAAAAAGTAAATATTTTCTTTACTATATATAGTGACCACGACTCTATTAACGAGATGTGGAACTTTAGCAGAGCCGGGCAGTATCGAAGATACAGGTATCTTAGATAATATCTTGTATACTCTTTGAAGTTCTTGTATCTGTATCGCAGTACGTCTCGCAAGACGTGTATCAATATCGCTATTTCCAGTGTATTGAGCAATATATATATATATATATATATATATATATATATATATATATATATATATATATATATATATATATATATATGTATATATACATATATATATATATATATATATATATATATATATATATATATATATATATATATATATATATAAGTATGAGAGGTGGCACTTCAAGAAAACTTCATTTATTACGTCGACGTTTCAGTCAGAGCCTGACCTTTCTCAAGACGAAATGTTCGTGCATATTTCCGTGTTTATATGGACATCAAATGAGAGGGGAAGGAGGTGACAGAGAGAGAGAAGGAGCGGGAGGGAGAAAAAGTTTGCTTAGGGCCCATCAGGAGCGAGGAGTACCACGCCACCGCCGACAGCGGAGTGCTTCGCGACAGAGCTTATACTTATGCGGCGGCTATTACTCATCGTTAAAATTCGTTGCTTTATTCTGTCCCGTAGGGCTGGACGAAGAGCCGGCTCGAGTTAAAAACAGCCGGTGTGCGATTCAAACAGGCCGACCGGAGAAAAAAAAAGAAGAAAAGAAAGGGGGGGGGGTTAAGTGGGTGTCGGTGAGCACTGTTGACGCCGCGTATTGTACTTTTGGGCCATGCCGAAGGAGTCTTGTATACCATCTGACTTGTTGCCGAGCCTGCTCGTTTGTCTGATAAACGACGCCCGCTTCCAAAGCGAGAACGAACACGTTGAGTGACATTAGCGACTTCCGGTCAAGGATCTACAGAACGGGAAGAAAAAAGACGTAGGGGCAAGAAGGAAGAGGGAGGGCGGGCTTCCACTTAGATTGATCGATTGCTGCTCTTTCCAAGCGCTGTACAATACAAAGCAGGGGAAGGTAAAAGACGGCACACATGAAAGGGTGAAAAAATTGGGGGCCGCTTAAGCTTCGCCTTTAAGAGTTGAACGCGATAGCGATATCCTGCCCCTAGTGCGCACTTCGAACACTACGAGTGTTTAACAGAATGCGCGCACTAAGGTGTGTGCCTTATGTAATGGGTAGCATGCTTTAAACCAGAAACTTTTTCGAAGTTGCAATGCACCCACTACATGGCCTTAAGGGAATACGCGCAGTAATATGTGTGCCTTTTGTAATGGGTGGCTCTCTTTAAACCACGAAGTCGTTAGGATATGCACATGGTGTGACGCCCGATGGCAATGTACGCTTGTACCACGCAATATTATTACGGTAATACATCTCGTATTGTGACACCTGTATACAGGAAGCGTATTTTTGGGAAGCATGAAAGTAACTTTCAATGCAGCTCCAAGCAGAGGCGTGGCTGTGTAGTAGAACACCTGCTTGCCACGCATACGGCCTGGGTTCGATTCTCACTCGGACCAAGATTTTTATTATTTATTTTATTTGCAACTTTTTCGATTTTTCGGTCACGGACAAGATGATGATTTTTCGCTCACAACCAACGGTGCCGACGCCGACGGCGGAATTTCTGCGTTACGAGCTCTTTAACGCTGTCGCGTTAAAACACTGCAGGTACGATCACCGAAGGCATTGGCTTACACATGCATCTTTGCTGCGTATTTTGTTGGGTTGATGTTAGTTTCATTTAAAGTACTATTTGCGCTTTAAGGCACGTAAAACAGGAAGAGCACCCGGATGTTCATTTATTCCATGTTCAACGGTGTTGAATTTGTGTATTAAGTATGCTTCACGCTGCTCACGTTCTCTCTAAGAGCGGAAAGTTCCTTGGAGTAGTGTTACCTTAATGGAATCGAAACTGTGACCTTCTGACTTCATATATTTGGAAAGGGGAAGGTTCGGTAGTGTGTTCACATGCGAGCGGTGGTTGTTGAATCTGATTCGAAAAGGTGTATCAGTTTGTCCAACGTATTGTTTAGCGCAGATTCCACATTCTAACAGGTAGCCAACATTTGGGGAGTCGCAGTTAAGGTCACCATGTATGGTGTGTGTAAAATTACCATGCGTACTTTCAGCTATCGTCGTTGTTTGCATGTGCTTGCACACCTGACATCTACTTTTCCCGCAGGGATGACAGCCAACTTGTCCTGTTCTTTTTGTTTTAGAGTGTACTACATAGTCCCTCACATTTTTCGGGCGTCTGTATACCACCCGCGGCGGGACAGTGAAGAGCTTTTTGAGGCGGTCGCTTTGTTCCTATGATATTGAAATGCTTTTTGAGAATCTTGTTAACATTCGGCGCGTTACTTGTGAATGTAAGAATTAGGTTGCTTCGTTCGCCTTTACTTTCTTTGTTCTGATTGTGTAGGATTTGGTGGCGGTTCAGATTCGCTGCTTTTTTATTGCGTCGTCGATGCAATACAGCGAATCTGAACCGCCATCTGAATCTGAACCGATGCAAGCAGCGAATCTGAACCGCCACCAAATCCTACACAATCAGAACAAAGAAAGTAAAGGGGAACGAAGCAACCTAATTCTTACATTCACTAGTAACGCGCCGAATGTTTACAAAATTCTCAAAAAGCATTTCAGTATCATTGAACAAAGCGACCGCCTGAAAAAGCTATTCACTGTCCCGCAACGGGTGGTATACAGACGCCCGAAAAATGTGAGGGACTATGTAGTACACTCTAAAACAAAAAGAACAGGACAAGTTGGCTGCCATCCCAGCGGGAAAAGTGGATGTCAGGTGTGCAAGCACATGCAAACAACGACGATAGCTGAAAGTACGCATGGTAATTTTACACACACCATACATGGTGACCTTAACTGCGACTCCCCAAATGTTGGCTACCTGTTAGAATGTGGAATCTGCGCTAAACAATACGTTGGACAAACTGATACACCTTTTCGAATCAGATTCAACAACCACCGCTCGCATGTGAACACACTACCGAACCTTCCCCTTTCCAAATATATTAGGTCAGAAGGTCACAGTTTCGATTCCATTAAGGTAACACTACTCCAAGGAACTTTCCGCTCTTAGAGAGAACGTGAACAGCGTGAAGCATACTTAATACACAAATTCAACACCGTTGAACATGGAATAAATGAACATCCGGGTGCTCTTCCTGTTTTACGTGCATTAAAGCGCAAATAGTACTTTAAATGAAACTAACATCAACCCAACAAAATACGCAGCAACGATGCATGTGTAAGCCAATGCCTTCGGTGATCGTACCTGCAGTGTTTTTCGCCCTTTCATGTGTGCCGTCTTTTACCTTCCCCTGCTTTGTATTGTACAGCGCTTGGAAAGAGCAGCAATCGATCAATCTAAGTGGAAGCCCGCCCTCCCTCTTCCTTCTTGCCCCTACCTCTTTTTTTTTCCCGTTCTGTAGATCCTTGACCGGAAGTCGCTAATGTCACTCAACGTGTTCGTTCTCGCTTTGGAAGCGGGCGTCGTTTATCAGACAAACGAGCAGGCTCGGCAACAAGTCAGATGGTATACAAGATTCCTTCGGCATGGCCCAAAAGTACAATACGCGGCGTCAACAGTGCTCACCGACACCCACTTAAACCCCCCCTTTTTCTCTTCTTTGTTTTTTTCTCCGGTCCGCCTGTTTGAATCGCACACCGGCTGTTTTTAACTCGAGCCGGCTCTTCGTCCAGCCCTACGGGACAGAATAGAGCGACGAATTTTAACGATGAGTAATAACCGCCGCATAAGTATAAGCTCTGTCGCGAAGCACTCCGCTGTCGGCGGTGGCGTGGTACTCCTCGCTCCTGATGGGCCCTAAGCAAACTTTTTCTCCCTCCCGCTCCTTCTCTCTCTCTGTCACCTCCTTCCCCTCTCATTTGATGTCCATATAAACACGGAAATATGCACGAACATTTCGTCTTGAGAAAGGTCAGGCTCTGACCGAAACGTCGACGTAATAAATGAAGTTTTCTTGAAGTGCCACCTCTCATACTTATACGGCAACCAAAGGCAACCACTCCTTCAACTATATATATATATATATTTATTCAAGTACCCAGGACTTGAATAATTGGGCTCAATAATTGGGCTCAATTGGGCTCCTTCTCTCTCTCTGTCACCTCCTTCCCCTCTCATTTGATGTCCATATAAACACGGAAATATGCACGAACATTTCGTCTTGAGAAAGGTCAGGCTCTGACGAAACGTCGACGTAATAAATGAAGTTTTCTTGAAGTGCCACCTCTCATACTTATACGGCAACCAAAGGCAACCACTCCTTCAACTATATATATATATATATATATATATATTGTGACGCTATGAATGAAAGACGGGCCGTGGCTCAGATGCCATGCATTTATTCTAATGCACGCGCACTTCTTCTTCGTCGCCTTCTCCTACCATCGCCTTGTTCATACGTTACACTTTTCCCCCTCCCCCCGAGAAAGTCTCAGTTCAGATGGTACAAAATAACGCCGCAGTTTGCTAACATGAACAATATCAGAGTTTCTACCTAAAGGAAACACAGAGCGGTTGATCTCATAGTTCACTGGTGAGACCTTGCGTAGAATCTTGTAAGGACCTTCCATGATTGAACTCAGTTTGCCGTTGTTGGGATGCCATGGTGTCTCGTAAAGGACAAAGTCACCGACTTGGAACTCAATTGGGCAAAATTTCCTATCATAGATGACTTTGTTCTTATTGTGGTAGGCGATAGAATTGTTAACAGCAGCTTTCCGCGCTTCTTCAACAGTTTCTTCTCGTTGTTCCAGAATAGTTGGATACGATGGAATTCCATACATCAGGAATGAAGGTGCGTAGCCGGTAACTTCGTGGGGCGTTCTATTGTACTCGTCTATTACCTCCGAGAGCAATTTTGTCCAACACTTCTGTGGTTTTCCCGCAGCAAAAATGGTTTTCAGGCATGAGATGTAGGCTTCACTGTTTTCACTTTTATGAGCGAACGCCCATACGTAACGAGTAGCATGATCAATAACCAAATGGATAAACCTTTTTGATGAGCCGTATCCAGAAAACCCTCCAATGGTGTCCATTGCGAAAAGGTCAAAAGGCTCTTCAGCTGGAGGCAGCGATTCAAGTGTCCCATACTTCTTTGTTTTCGTCTTCTTGCATCTCTGGCATGTATCGCAATGCCGAATATAGGTGGCAACATCGGTTACCATATCCGGCCAATAGTATTGTGGAGACAGGAGTGACAGTGTCTTCTTCACTCCGACATGCCCGAAATGTCGATGTGCGTTCTTAAGAATGGTAGGGCGCAGTTCATGGGGCACATATATCTTCCTCAGTCCTTTTCTTTTGACGATGACTATGTTGTTTTCCAATGAATACGGTCCTCTTGGGTGCTCATTGGTGCATCGTTGAAGTTCGTCGTGTGACAAAAGTTGAACTATGGGGGCTCTGGAGAGTGTATCTGCTTCTACGTTGCTTACGCCTTTTTGATGTTTGATGTTGACTTCATACATGGACAGCTTTAAAGACCACCGGAAGAGACGACCTTGAGGATTCTTAACATTCTTCAACCACTGAAGTGCAGAGTGATCCGTTACGACAGTGAACGGCTTTCCGTGAAGGTAGCAATGCCATTTATCAATGGCATCTATAATGGCAAGGCATTCTCTCTCTGTAATAGCGTAATTCATCTCATGCTTAAGTAGTTTGCGGGAATAATAGGCAATGGGATGTTCCTTGTCTTTGTCGTCAGGCTGCTTCAGCACTGCACCAATGCCTTCAGCAGACGCGTCACAGTACACAGTACATGGTCTAAAAGGATCGTATATGCGAAGCACCGGTTCTTCAATCATACGCTCCTTCAGTTCCCGAAAGGCTTGCTCGCATGCTTCTGTCCACGACCATTTGCTGCCTTTGCAGAGTAGTTTCGTGAGGGGAAGCGCGATATCGCTGAAATGAGGGATGTACTGTCTGTAAGTGTTTACAGTGCCCAGGAAACGCTGGAGATCTTTCTCTCGTTTAGGTGTCGGAAATCTGAGTATTGCAGCCACGTTACTTTGCTTAGGTGTCACTATTCCTTGTGAAATTTTGTGGCCCAAATATTCAATGCTGGATCTTGCAAACTGGCACTTTTTTCGTTTTAGTTTTACGTTCTCGGCTTTAAGAGCTTTTAATAAGGCCTCGAGGTGTCGTATATGATCGTCAAATGTCTCCGAGTATACGACCACATCGTCAAAGTAGTTGGTAACATTGGTGAGCTGATGTTTGGCTATTACTGATTTCATTGCTCTTTCAAATGTAGCTGGAGCGTTCTTTAACCCGAACGGCATTACCAACCACTCATAGTGACCATTAGCCGTGACAAACGCAGTTTTCTGAACGTCGTCGGGATGCATTCGGACATGCCAGTATCCGGACGTTACATCCAACGTAGTGAAAAACTCCGCCTTTCCCAAGTGGTCAAGAATATCATCTATACGTGGAATTGGTTGATAGTCGGGTACCGTTATGGCGTTGAGCTTGCGGTAGTCAATACATAGACGAGTACGTCCTTCGCCCTTCTTTTCCGCTAAGATGACCGGTGCGGCGTAGGGGGACAACGAAGGCCTCACAACCCCTTGCTTAATGAGGGCGTCAACTTGTTTGTTAATCTCCGCTTTGTCTGCCTGTGAGCATCTGTATGGTGCTCGATGAATTGGTACAGCATTGGTAAGTGCGATCCTATGTTGCTCAGTAGTGATGCATCCAATATCTGTTTGGGATTTCGAAAAGATCTCGTCATACTTGTTTAAAAGAGAATCGAGCACTGCAGATTCACGCTCTGATAAGTTTTCCGAAGTCAGGGTTTTCATCAGCGGGGCTTCAATGGTTTGCTTTTCATTATGATGCGGTAGGTTCAAATTTTCACGTCCTTGTGTCACTGACTTGCTTTCCAAATTTACCGAAAGATTGAAGTACGAAGCGCTGTCTAGGCCAAGAATTAATTGCGTTCTCATGCCTCGCAGAACGTGTACATAAACTTTCTTTGTGACATTCCCAATTTGCAAGTGAATGTTTACGCGACCCAAAGTTCGAATGCTTGAAGTAACTTGCTGGACAGCGATGCTGGAGTCTCTCATCAACTGAAGTTTGAGCTGTTTGTACACATCCTCACTGATACAAGTAATTGTTGCTCCTGTATCGAGAATTGCAGTTATTGACCTTCCGTTGATGAGAGCTTTGAAGCGTATTAATGAAACTCTGGGTCGCTCTCCTCGTTTCCCGGTCTAGTCTCAATAGCGGACACGTTGCCGCGGCGCGGACATTCGTTGTGCCAATGAAACTGTCGTGGGAAACCAGCAGCTGAGCAATATCTACATTCGTTTTGTGGGGCACGCGGTCGAGAAGTCAACGTTGGCTGCTGCGGTTTGCTGAAGAGACGTGAAGCTCCTGATGTAGTGCCAGGATTACGAGCAAAAGAAACTCCTCTCACCCGTTTTAAGGATGTCTCGACCCGTTGAGCAGCGGCGAGCCACTCTGATGACGAGGTGAAAGACAGTCCGGCCAGCGCTAGTTCCACATCAGGAGGAACACCGTCAGTCAGTCCGGAAATGATGTGGCACTCTTTAAGGTCGGCCAAGGAGCCCAGTCGTTTTTTCTCGTCGTAGTAGTCCTTGATGGTCTGCCCTCCTTTCAGCCGGTAGTGAATGAAGAGACGGAAGGCATCTCCGTCGGTCGTAGTAAAGCGGTTTTGCATGCCGCTCTTTATGTCGTCCCATGTCTCGCCTTTGCCGAAAATCTCTGTCAGGTACCACTTGAACGCTTCCCCTTCGATGTATTCGCTGAAGTGACTGACCCGATCGCTGTGTGTCCATGCTGCCTCGACCGCCTTCGTATCGAAAAGAAGAAGCCACTTGTCGACGGGGACGTCTTCTGGTGTTCCCTTGTACTTCGGTATGTTGAGCGGAGGCTTCGGCTTAGCCATGGCAGGTTGATGAGGTCGATCCTGTCGACTTGTGTGACGCTATGAATGAAAGACGGGCCGTGGCTCAGATGCCATGCATTTATTCTAATGCACGCGCACTTCTTCTTCGTCGCCTTCTCCTACCATCGCCTTGTTCATACGTTACATATATATATATATATATATATATATATATATATATATATATATATATATATATATATATATATATATATATATATATATATTCAGTAATACAGCACAACATGATCTCAACATCACCGTGCGAAACAATAAACGATGGCTGAATTCTGCTTCTCAAGCTGATACTGCTGCCACAATGCCACTTGAATAAAGTTATAGGCAGTCGCCTTCGTTTATCTTTTGCAACAGAATTGCCCCGGGAGAGAAGGCGATGAGGTCTACGTGACCCTATTGGTGGAGCAGAGTCACGCGTGGTGTTCACGCCGTGTCGAAAAAAAAAGACAAGCGCGCGAATTTCTCTAAACAGGAGATTTTCGTTAACTTTTCGATTTTTTTCTTTTTCTCAGATGTGTCACGGCCATGACACTTGCTCCTAGCCGGTATTCTGTGTCGGGTACTAAAATGCAGGCGGCGTGTATCCTGTCAGTTGTTATGTTTCTATATATATATATATATTATCGTTGTCGTACTTTCTCTTGCGTGGTGCTTCGTTAAGAAGCCCGAAGAATGCGAGAATGGAGTTTCTTTGCGCTTCGTGGCTTTCACACATTAGCGATTTGAAAGATCTCGTGGACGTAACTTTGAATTGCATGCGTTGAGATTGGCTTATATGAAATGGGTGATCGCGTATTTACAAGGCGAACTTTATGACAAATATATTATTATCTGGGCGTCGCTGAAACACGCAGTAAGAAATCTTCTGCTCTGCACCCATTAAAACACCGAAATTCGGTATGAATGATTATAATAGAAATCATTACGAACCACCCTAAAGATGTCTGGAAGGGTATCCAATAAATACCGTCCCACCAAATGTCCCGTTTTTCTCATAAGCGTCCCGAGGTGTCGTTTTACACTATTTATATAGACAGTGAATTTCTATCGTCTAACCTTAAGAGGTAAGTTGACAATACTTCATGCTTAATTGTGATTGCTGTTAGGGGTGCCGCCTCTATCGTGTTTCTGTACTTATTCAGTTTTACCTACTTTTCCTAGTGGCGAGGAAATCGGAGCTCTAACTGGCAAGGGGACGAACGGAGATATATGTTCGTTCCGCGTTCGTTCTGGCGGTGTTACGTCACAAAAGTGGCCGGTCCACAGCTCTCTCCCGCCGAGAAGAAGAGGACAGCCAATCGTCAAGCGGCGAGCTTTCTGAAAGTAGACGCGCATTGTTTTTCCTCGGAAAGGGGACCGTATACTTCAAAATGAAGTGTTTCTAGCTTCTAATAAATACAGTTGTTATAAGAAAAGACATTGTTTTTTCTTCTCAAGCTCAAACAGTTTCTGAAACAGCAATAGGTTTGAGTACCGATATTTATTAGTGTTAGTTTTTCTAACCTGGTCGCTAGGTGGTGTCGCGCACGCGAAAAAAAAGAGAAAAGTAGCGGTTGGCGCCGTTTTTCAAGATGTCGTCCCACCGCAACGTCTGTCTTGGCCCCAGGGTGACGGATCGTTAAATGGAGCTTCTGCTTGCTTTTGTGAAAGAGAACCCACAGATAGCGATGCCGCCGTGCCCGCTGCGGTCATCGTTCACGAGTCAGGACCGGGACGACATGCGGCAGTAGCTGGAAGCGCTTTTCAACGAAGTCCCTGCGCGTAAGACCACAGCCCAGTGGCAGGCCCGTTCGTTTCGTTCGCACCATTCGTTTCGAGAACCGAATGTGACGCCGCGCTCGCTCATGTCTTCATGCGCATCTCGCACCTCCAACCGCTCTGCCTCTGCTTCGAGAAACGCAACAAGCGCCATTTTCTCAAAATCAGCTGTTGCGGCAACCACAACCGCCGCATCATGCCATGCGATGCAGCTTGTTCGCTTCTGAGAACGCTAGTGAACGGCCTCACTCTCCGTTCGTTTGTAGCAGACAACATGCTCGATATGACGCGGTACGACGTAACCAGAAAATAAAACATAAAGCAAAAGAAACAAGAAATTGCTACGCCCCTCAGAGTCACGTGGTTTCTCCGGCTGCGGCCAATCGCGTGCGCCGCCAGAAAGGGTGCAGAACGAACGGCGCCGTACAGAAATCTCCGATCGCACCCCGCACCCCCCCCCCCGCAATTGTGTGAACGGCGGCAGTCCGATGCGACAATTTGTGCAACTATACAATACGTCTGAAATGTTTCTGGATTGAATACGCTCTCTCGTAGCAGAAAATTAGTTAAACGATTGCGCGCTCGTGTAAATGTCGCTAGTGGACGTTTTGCGCCAGGTGATAAGCGGTATATGTAAATTCATTGCAGTTTTATGTATTCTAGGTATACACGAGGAGTCACAAACAATGTCGCTACCAGCGTTGTTGCTGCTATACAGTTGTCCGGTGATCCGGTATTGTGTAAGCGATAATACGTTTACAAGGCAAGCTAACTCCACGCCGGTATTTGCGCCATTGTGGCGGAGTTTCTTCGGGACGTTCACGTAATGAGATGACAACCCGCTAGCTGGCCAGCAAGCAGAGCAGCCGCTCACATGAATGCAAAAGCGACAAGAACCGCTGACAGGCCATGGCATAAAGACATTTCATGTTAAGCAGCTAAAGCAACCCCAAAAAGTTGTATGGGATGAAAACTGATATAGTTTGGGTAAGAAAAAAATTCGGCATACCGTGAGAAATTATTATACCTGTGAGAAGGTGACTATGGCGTAGTTTTTTACGATGAGCGAGATGTTACAAAATGACGCTTGTGTACGTACACACATATGTTGAAGAGACGCACTTGTGTTATATAACGAGTTATTTACAGTTGCGTAAGGGTGCCAACAGCAACATAGGAATTAGCAATGCTAGACGTGGTAAGCCGATATGTAGTGCTTAAACTTGTCCATTAAGGTGGAGAACGCACGCGCGTTTCGCGAACTCCTGCACATGTGTACAAGCGGTTCTTGACAGTTCCCACGTAGATGGCGGCGAGCGCAATGCATTTGTTATTGTGACTGATGTGCGACCTCGCCGATTCCGCTGCTTCTCGGTGTGTGTTCTGTGTCTGGCGGCCAGCGAAATCAGATGCGGCCTGTGTTAGAGTTGCACATCGTGGTGTTCTTCTATGTGCCCACGCCGCCGCACCTGCAATGAAGCCGCTTGCTGTGGACGACAGGTTGGAATCCCGTGATTGCAGTGGGCTCATCACTTCAGGTTTCAAAGAGCGCTAACACGCCAGTTTCTGTGAGCAGAGCGTGCGCGTGCACAGACTGTACGTTGACATCGGCGAGCGTGAGGTGATTGTTGTGGCACCGAATGAACGTGGTAGCCTAGTCCAAGACAATGTCTAGAGGCCGATTTGCTAGCCGGATCATGTCGTGGACAGACTCTCTGTCGATAGAGTCGGCGATATGTCGGAACCTGAAGTCACCTTTTGTGTTGGTGAGGTATAGGCCGTTGAGGATAATAGCCCTGGAAAGTACTACGTAAATTACCTCCAGTGGATGGCGCTTAACGCATCCGAAGACAACATGAGCTCTTTGTGACTTATATATAGTTATGGCGTTAGCTTGCGCAATGGGAAACTATGCCCTCTTACACGAGATAGTTTTCTGAAGTATGCCCTGATAGTGGGGATTCGCAGTCCCACGGGCATTTATTTCAATTCTGTTGAGGGTGTGAGGTAGTGATGTGCTTTGTCCTGGCTAGGACGACAATGCCTACCATGGACGTTGGAAATTCAAGCCACAGTCGCAAAAGGTTGCCGTGTTCATCACGCTCGGTGAGCCACAAGGTACCCATGTTTCCATTAAAGATGCCGTCGCTTACGTCGACGTTGGCCGTGATCATGCACGGCTTCCCGATCCTCAGGTAAATTGACACCGGCAGACTAACCATAACGCTTGCGTTCATGTTGGTCACCTTGGTCAGGGCATCCCTGTGTACCTGCTCGTTTTAGAGCCAGTTATCGATTACACGTTGTCCGCAGCGTCTAGGCAACGTGCGTTATAGGGGTCAACGTCCTCCTTGCTGTAGTATACCCGTATGCCGTCAGGGCACCTGTCGGGGTCTTCGCGTGTCACAAAGCAGCTCTCAATAAGTCTGACGTCATGCTCGGTCAGCATAAGGCCATCGCCCAGCTTCATATAAAATGAAGAGAACTCACGTTACTATGGCGGACCACGTGGACGAGGTGATGACAGTTGAGCGTTTTCTATGGGTGTTGTCGTCAGGTCCCTCACTTGCCTTGCGTTTCAATGTGTACGCTCACCGTTAAGGTGTTTATTCAGACTTTCTATCACCTTTGGCACATACCCGTATAACGTGAACTTTGATACTCGGGTACGTGCCACACGTGACTGAGGGAAATGATTTCATGACGTGCGCGACCGGCGTTTTGGTTATTCATGGCATGACCACTGAATCATGTTCGTCATACGTTGATTTCCTGCTATGCCAATTCTGGTATATTACAAGTTATGGATACGACCAGGAGAGCGCCCAGATGTACTCGGCTAGATAGATAGATAGATAGATAGATAGATAGATAGATAGATAGATAGATAGATAGATAGATAGATAGATAGATAGATAGATAGATAGATAGATAGATAGATAGATAGATAGATAGATAGATAGATAAAAATGGCCAAATTGCATGGGGTTCTCTAAGAAATGCTTCGCATTTATTAGAAATCTTCTAAAAATAATAACAAATATTTTCTTCAAATTAAAGAATGTTGGGGGCAGCTAAATCTTGAGGCAAATATTTTTCTGCGTTTGCGTTTGCTGCAATATTATGTTAAACAATAATGTCAAAATTGCAAATTTATTGAAGTATCTTCAAATGCAAATTGAAAGCATGGTATCGGATACAATAATTGGGCTAGTATCTTTTATTTGTATCTCAAACACTTCTTGCCCGAATATCCTGCGTCGTATTGCGATAGAGTTTCAAAGAATCCTTGCCTAGCCCTGTACCTTAGTAACTATGGTGTCACACTGATACACTTGTGGACGTGGTTTTGATTCTCCACGACGGCTTCAGATGTGGGACGGAGGCGAAATGCCGGAGCACAGGTGTCGATACATTTAGCTGGGCTGCTAGTGCCTGCACGTGCCTGTATATTATGTCGGAACAGTGCGAACAACGGGGAAGCTGAAGGACACACAGCACAAGGCAGTGCACCTGTGCATTCTGTGCACCATGTATACACAATGATCCTTACATAGATACATTACGAAGGATGTACATCTGTACGGTGGATGTAAATACACCAGTCTATGTTCCATCCAACCCTGTAATAATGTTCTGATGATGTATTGGTGTTTTCTGGCGCAAGGGCCAAATCAGGCCAAAGAGCGCCATGTCAATTTATGCTGGGATGTAGATGGGCCATGATTTACGATGTGTGTGTGTGATATCATGGCTGTAAAATGGCCTAAAAGAGATATATACAATCAATGGAGGCATGATGAATGTAGTGCAGTGGGCTATGGGCTACAGTTGGTAGAGGTGAAAGATTAAAGTAGATTAAAAGTATATCGCAAGAGATTATAAGTTTCACTGGCATTCTGTAAACGCGGTACTAATGCCTCAACAAGACCCTTAACCACAAGGGCGTGGAGACACGTGCCTCTTAAAACTGCCGCAGCAGCAGCCTCTCCTGAGAGGCTGCTCTGCGGTACAAATTGAGCAAAAACATGCAATGCTTGGCATTCTCTTAAAAAACTTAAAACAGAACCTGTGCTGAATAAAGGATCTGTGCCGAGGAATAAAGCTGGGTGTAGTGGTATCCTTTGTCTAAATGCCAGGGGAAAATGCTTTTTTCTTAGTACGTCAAGTTTGGGGCATTCCAGTAATGCGTGGAGGACCGTTAGTGTCTCACCACATTCACCACAGACGGGGGGATCATTTCCAAGGAGCAAGTAAGCGTGCGTACCATATGTATGGCCTATTCTTAGTCGACAGAGAGTGACCTCAGTGCGTCGTAGTCAAGGAGGTTTAAAAAAAAACTTCTGGAGTGGAGGTCCCCTATACGCGCCCACGCGAGCGGGTGAAGCCTGGGAAACCGGTTGGCAGCCATTTTGCTCTGGGCAAGAGGCAGCGCAGCTTGAGCGCGGACAGCGTAAATGTGAGTTTCCGCGGAGGCGTTTCAGCGTGAGAACTGGATAGTTAGTGTCACTTATTTGGCCGAATTTTTTTGTTGTCCTGCAGGATTGAAGAAGGCAGTTTTTTCCACCATAATACATGGGCTGAAGCGTGCCTGATAACACGTAGAATTCGCTTCCAGCATTCCCGAAATGAAGCACATGGAGGAGTTAATAAGTGGTACATAAAATTTTATTCACCCCCGGATTTTACACAATTTCAAAAGATAAAAAGAAGAATATACAATGTGGTTTATACGTGAATCGATAAAGCAACAAATCCAAAATAACTTCAAAATGCATCATAATGCACACAATCACGAAACTAACCGTATGAAACACGCGTCCTTAAAAACTAAACACAGCAAAAGAAAAGATACAAAAGCAAACTAGTTGACCAGTTTGCTGCTGCTCTGGTTCACGCATAATGCAGACAATCACGAAACTAACCATATGAAAGACGCACCCTTAAAAAGTAAACACAGCAAAAGAAGAGATACGAAAGCAGATTAATTGACTAGCTTGCTGCAGCTCTTGTTTACACTCGTCTATAACTTTTTTCAAAATAACAGTCCTTAATTGTCAGCCGTGTTCTTACTCCGCTCTGGGAGTTTTAAATACAAGGCATTTCTTAGCGAACCTTTGGCACATTTAGCGTTTTTATCTACGAATCTATCTGCCTAGCCACCTACGCCGAGGTGCTCTCATGATCGCCTCCTTTACTTGGTGCAGACCAAAATCGGCATGGGAGGGTAAGAGGATTGGACGGATATGGCTGTCGTATCATGTCATGAATAACGGGAAAATTCTGTCGCGTAGGTCGTCAAAGCCTTTCCTCCAGACACGTATGGCACATAGCCGTTTACCACTGGCCGTGGTGTACGGGTATGCGCCACATGTGATTGACAGTTTATATCTACCCAGGAACCGCGAGAAGAGACATTGGTACTTCAAATGCGAGAGCGTTAAGAAAAACCGACATCGGCAGCGTTGACCGGACGAATGGAAAGAATAAATATTAAGATCACAGCAGGAATCTAACCCAAGCATTCTGCGTGGCAATCAAGTATTCTACCAGAAAGGTACGTCGGGTATATAGACTGGTTCGGAAAAACAGCCTATGCAGGCGTAATGTCTGTGCAACGTCAAGTGTGGTTGTGGTGCTGGCTATCTAATTTTGCAAGAAAGCAATGCACAGTACGTATGTACTCCTACGATACAGGCGTCATATCAGATTAACGTCTGCGGTTCCAGTGTTGGCTCCGCTTTTATAGTAGTGTAATAAACATTACATTTATATTCCTATGTTTCAGCACGCTATATTGAAGCATTGCTCGACCCAGAGGAATACATTAACGAAAGTTGCGTATGATATCCACATGGTTGCACCATAATGTGCACTTAGTTTCGATAATACTGACGTGTGTGTTCTAACGTGAGGGCTGACGTTACGTTGCACCTCAAAGTTATCGCTTAAACGCCAGTGTTGACGTGCCTGGTAAGCCCACGATGTGCACACAGCTACTACACTTACAAAAATTCGGCAGATCCCACGTACCGTGGGAGTCGATGTTATGCGAAGCATGCGGCGGGTAGGTGACTGTGGCGTAACTTTTTTTACTGAACGACACGTTACAAAATGACGCTAAAGATATATTTAAATTTTATACGCACACATATATATGTTGAAGAGCCGCATATGTGTCCAGAGAACGCACGCACGTTTCACGAACTACCGTGCATGTGTGGAAGAAGTTCTTGACAGTTCTTGAACAAGGGCATCATCACCGTGATCAGTGAGCACCAGCAGCTGGTCATGACTTGTTATAGGATCCGGTCGCGATCGTGGTGACGAGGGGTCCATGTGTAGTGAAGTATGTGGTATAGTAGAGCTGTTGGAATGCTACAATGCCTCGGTTCCTACACCTACACCCGTTCTTTACGTCACATTTTAGCATACAAAAGCAACACACGGCTCTTGCCTGCTTAGTGTGAACAAGGAACCCGTATGGGTTCCGAAACGTCTCTGTGTTTTTCACCTTGACTTGGTCAGTGACCGCATGTGCATCCTCATGCTCGGTCGACAAATCGGCTGTCGACAGAGCCGGCGACAAGCAGGAACCTGAAGCCACCCTTCGCGTTGGTGAGGTACAGGCCGTCGAGGCTGGTAGGCTTGGATAGTGCTACGTGGACCAACATCAGTGGATGGTGTTTGTCGTATTCGTAGACTACCTGGGCGTATGTGGCCTACGTACCCTTGTCTACAAAGCGGCTGTCACTCAATCTTGCATCATGCTCGGTCAGCATGAGGCCATCGCCCAGCCTCGTAAGAAATGAAGTGGACACTGTGTCGTTCTTGCGGACTAAGTGCAATTTACGGTGCGGTGATGTGGATATCATATGTAACTTTCGTTAATGTATTCCTCCGGGGTCGAGCAATGCTTCAATATAGGTTGCTGAATCGTATGAATACAAACGTAATGTTTATTAGACTGCTATAAAAGCGGAGCCAACATTTGAACTACAGACGTTAATCTGATATGATGCATGTGTCGTAGGAGTACACATCGTAGGAGTATCATGTAGTGTTTATTGCTTTCTTGTAAAATTAGATAGCAAGCACCACAACCACAATTGACGTTGCACCGATATTACGCCTGCGTAGGCTGTTTTTTCCAAATCAGTTTATAGACCTGGCATGGCTCAGTGGTAGAATATCTGATTCCCACGCAGAATGCTTGGGTTCGATTCCTGCAGGGATCCTAATTTTCATTCATTCCATTCGTCGAGTCAACGCTGCCATTGTTGGTTTTCCTTAACGCTCTAGCATTTAAGTTACCAATGTCCGTTCTCGCCGTTCCTGGGTAGATATAAACTGTCAATCAGCTGTGGCGCATACCCGTACGCCGCGGCCTGTGTAAACGGGTATGTGCCACACGTGTCTAGTGGAAAGGGTTTGACGACGTACGCGACAGGATTTTAACGTTATTCATGGCATGACCCGGCAATTATATTCGTCAAATTCTTTTACCCTCCCATGCAAATTTTCGTCTTCACCAAATTAAGGAGGCGATCATGAGAGCACACAGACGTAGGCGGCTAGATAGATAGATAGATAGATAGATACGTAGATAGAAACGCTCAAAGTGCCAGAGGTTCGCTAAGAAATGCTTCGCAGTTAAAACACGTTGATCCACCTCGTAACGCTTGGCTCAAAGCCATAAAATACAGCATAGCAGTACTCGCTGACTGCTTCGCATGAAACAGATTCCCACAACGCGTGGGATCTGCCGAATTTTCTTCCGGTTGATTTCTTTTGAAATGTGGTGAAGCCTGATTTTACAGCGAAAGCTTTTATCAAATCACAACAGCTGTGGGATGGTTGTCCGCTGCCGCCGCCGGTGTCCGTAACTACTATCGTGCGAAATAAGAAAAATGCAATAAATAAAAATAAACAGGCTCATATGGGATTTAAACCCGGGTCCTCTCCATGGCAGTCGAGTATTCCACCACAGAGCCACGCTAGTGACTGGTACTCCTTTGCAAAAACATCCTGACAGGCGTCATGTCGGGCAAGGAATTGCGTTAAATGTGTAATATAGCGTGTCAGAAGAGCAAAATACCGACCAGGCGTCACATAATGCTAATTGCGCAACGAGTGACGGGATCGTTAATTGCTTCAAATCCATTACAAAAGGCTCAGCCATAATTCTTTATCCAGCAACCACAGGTAGCATCAACAAAGTTCACATAATACCTTACAGATGTGTAGCGGCACCTCGCTTATCCGCAGAAAGACGAATAATGGCATAGTGATTGCTTCCGTACTTCACAAAAATTATGATTTGCGACGTAGTGGGTACCTTGAAAGTGTACTTGTATTAGTTTCCCCAAGAGAGCTTAGAACGGGCTCTAGAAAGGCCGCTCTTCCAGCTTTCGCTTTGACTGTGCTGCGCGCAGGCCCGGCGTTTTTTATATACAGCTTGGTAATCTTCGACAAATTGTAAATGTGGTTATCGAGTAGATCGCAGTCCAACAAGTGAGACATCCACAACACTCGCTTGTCACCAAAGGAGCAGAGAAATTCGCCATCTGTGGAACTTCCGCGCGGGCTCAAGCGACGACCGACACGTTTTCTGCCCGGAGCAACATGGCGGTCGTCGGCTTCAGCGGCGGCTCGCCGCCTCCACTCCAGAAGTTTTTTTTCAACCTCCTTGGTCGTACTTTACTACGAGGAGGCCATTTTCCTATCTGTGGTTTAATTAGGTGGAGCTTGTTAGAAGTCCTGGTATCCCATAATCGCTGCCAGTAGTCCCTCACCTTCCTACGCACGAATGATTTAAGATCTAAGGCAGGAAGACCTATAGAGGGATTCACAAAGGTTTCGTTCCTATGGAAGTCGCCATGCTGTCAGCGAGTACATTGCCTTCAATGCCCCTGTGCCCAGGGACCCAGCATATTATCACACGTTGTTCTGACAAATAGGCTTTGCACAGGATTGAAAACAGCTCGACAAGAACTGGATTTTTATTTGCTTTTAGTGACTTCAGGGCTTTAACAACACTTAGCGAGTCTGTATAGATAACCGCCTTTTCGAGCCTTGTACTATGGATGCATTTAACAGCAGGAAGGAGTGCGTAAGCCTCAGCTGTAAAAATACTCGTCTCTGGTTGCAGCCTCTCGCATTCAGAGAACGATGGACCCACAGCAGCGTAGGACACGCCTACCTTAGATTTTGATGCGTCCGTAAAAAAATGCAGGGCACGAGTATTTTGACTGTAACTCTAGGTAGTGCATTTGAATGTGTATTTCTGGAGCGTGCTTAGTTACCTCCACAAAAGACATGTCACACTCTAATACCTGCCACTGCCACGGTGGCGCCGCCCTTGCCGGGCGCATTAACACATGCTCAAGAGGGACATCCATTTCATCACTTAGGTTCCTCACCCGCAGCGAAAAGGGACGTCTCGCTGCAGATCGGTTACTATACAATGTGGCCGTGGTCATATCATTTAGAGTTGTGTAAGTGGGGTGCTGTTGATCCGAGAGTACATTAAGGAAATAAGTAAAGCTTAAATATGACCTTTGCATATGGAGCGACCATTCATTAGATTCCACATAAAGGCTCTCCACTGGACTTATTCTGAATGCACCAGTAGCCAGCCGGACGCCCAGATGATGCACAGGATCTAGCATCTTCAATGCACTTGGGGCAGCAGAATGATAAATTACAGAACCATAGTCCAAGCGTGTGCGTATGAGGCTTTTGTAAAGTTTCATGAGACATTCTCTATCACTACCCCATGCTGTGTGTGAGAGAATTTTTAGTATGTTCATGGTTTTAAGACATTTATTTTTCAGGTTTTTAATGTGAGATACAAAGGTCAGTTTTGAGTCTAGGATCACGCCTAAAAATTTATGTTCTGCGCTCAAAGGTATGCGGTGCCCTTGTAGATGGATATCGGGCTGAGGGGTTGGTACTCTCTTTCTTGCAAAAAAAAACACAGGAGCTTTTCTGGGGGTTTAATTTGAACCCATTCTCATTTGCCCAGGCTGACACTTTATTGAGGCCTAACTGTACCTGCCGCTCACATATTGCAATATTCCATGACTTAAACCCAATCTGAACATCGTCTACGTAGACTGAGTAAAACATGTTTCGCGGAATAAATGACCGTAGAGAGGTCATTTTTACTATGAAAAGGGTACAGCTTAGCACACCGCCCTGCGGTACACCAGTCTCTTGGGTAAATGGCTTCGACAGAGCATTTCCTACTCTGACGTGGAAGGTACGGTCACTTAGATAACTTTCTATCACGTTTAGCATGTTACCTCGAATACCAATTTCGGAGAGGTCTTTCAAGATTCCGAATCGCCAGGTAGTGTCATACGCCTTCTCCATATCAAGAAACACGGAGAGGAAAAACTGTTTGTGGATAAAGGCATCCCGAATGTAGGCCTCAATACGCACGAGATGGTCTGTTGTTGAACGGCCTTCCCTGAAACCGCACTGATACATATCGAGCAGCATATTAGTTTCAAGAAAGTACAACAACCGGCGATTTATCATCTTTTCAAATAGCTTGCAAAGGCAACTTGTCAGAGCTATTGGCCGGTAGCTTGCTGCACAAGATGGATCTTTGCCTTCTTTTAAGACGGGGATTACGATAGCCTCTTTCCATGCTAAAGGAATATATCCTGTGGTCCAGATTTTGTTATAGATACTCAAGAGCACCATCTGCGCGTCGGGATGGAGATGTTGTATCATTATGTACATGACTCTGTCAGCTCCCGGCGAAGACTTGTCACAACTGTTCAAGGAAGCTCTAAACTCAGCCATGCCAAAGGGACGATTGTACGGTTCGCCTCTACTAGGCTTACGGTTCAGTGCTTTCTTTTCTGCTATTTCTTTGTGTTTACGGAAACTTGCTGAGTAGTTTGATGAGCTAGACACGCGCTCGAAATGTTCACCAAGCGCATTTGCCTGGTCTTCAAGGCTGTTGCTTTCGGCGTCAACAAAGGGCAAAGCGCGGAACTGCTTATCTGATAATTTTCTCAGCCTATTCCACGCTTTCACTTCTTGTGTGTATGAGTTTATACTCGAGATGTATTTTACCCAGCTCTCTCTTTTAGCATTACGGCGAGTGCGCCTACCCTGGGATTTTACTTGTTTAAAGTTTTCAAGATTTTCCGCCGTTGGATTATCACGAAGCAAGCTCCATGCCTTATTTTGCTTTTTGCGCGCATTTCTGCACTCGTCATTCCACCATGGGACGCGCTTTTTTCTTGTGCTACCATTTGTAAGGGGGATGCACTCTAATGCAGCATCAACTATAAAAGCGGTAAAATGAGCAATAGCATCGTTTATGTTAAAATCATTAAAAGCCTTTCTAGGCATGTGAGTTATACGAAAAAACTTTTCCCAATCTGCACATGCTACTTTCCACTGAGGGTTATGTGGTATGGAGTCTTGGTCCGTGGTTCTGAGGCAGATAGGGAAGTGATCGCTACCGTAGGGGTTCTGAATCACCTCCCATTCTAAGCAGGGTAAAAGAGTGGCTGAGCAGATCGCTAGATCTATAGCAGAGTAGGTATTGTGTGTTGTGCTGTAGTATGTCGGTTGTTTTTTATTTAGAAGGCATGTACCAGAGTTCAAGAGATACCGCTCTATCAGGCGGCCCCTCGCATCACACCGACAGTCTCCCCAGAGCGAGTTGTGTGCATTAAAATCGCCTGTCAAGATAAACGGCTCCGGGAGCTGATTAATTAGGCCTTCAAAATCTGCCTTGTGTAGCATTTGATCAGGAGGAATATATAGAGAGCAGATAGTTGTGATCCTGTTAAGCAAGATGGCGCGAATGGCCACTGCCTCTAGAGAAGTTTGAAGTTGTAACTTCTGGCTTGCAACTGACTTTACTGCGATAATAGCTACCCCGCCTGACGAGGCAAGGCTGTCAGTGCGGTCCTTACGAAAAATGACATGTTGATTTAAAAAGTTTGTGTTTTCAGGCTTGAGGTGTGTCTCCTGTATACAGAGTACTTTAGGATTAAACTTGCTTATTAGTTCTCTAACATCATCTAGGTTGTGTAGAAGGCCTCTAGCATTCCACTGCAGTATCTGTGTAGCCATTATGAGCTAGAGGGGAGAGTACTCTGTATACTAGGATTTATCTTATGTAACACTTTCTTTGGAGGAGCTGTTATGCGTTGTTTGCTTGTTGCGGCATGCTCAAGGGAGCGGTGCCGCTCCTTCGACACCAAAGGCGTCGATGTGACTGGTGTTGTATCCATCGCCTCCCTGGAGGCGCTGGATGAGCGCATTATGCGCGCAGACTGTTGTGGTTTAGGCCTCGACTCGCGAGAGGAGGCCGTTGAGGCCACCGAGCCGCTAGGCTGCTGGCCCTTTGTTGGTGGCAGAGCGGCAGCTGCTGCATCCGCATGGGGGGCTGGGGGCTTAGCCGCTGCAACCCTGCGTGAGGTCTTGGCGGGAGCCACTGTCCGTTGTGACACTGCCCCCTCGGGTGTCACATCGGCGCATGTAGTGTAGTGAACTATTGAAAACCGTTTCCGTGCTTCCTTGAACGATACACTTTCTTTGACTTTGAACGTTATTATATCCTTTTCCTTTTTCCGTGCAGGGCATGATCGAGAGTAAGAAGGGTGCTCACCATCGCAGTTCGCAGAGTGAGGCGTGTTGTTGCAGTCGTCAGAGGAGTGATCGTGCTCAGCACACTTTGCACACGTTGGCCGTCCTCGGCAGCTCAGAGATCCGTGGCCATATCTCTGGCACCGGAAACACCGTCTCGGGTTAGGTATGTATGCCCTGACACGGATTTTCATGTACCCTGTTTCAATGTGTTCTGGCAGCTTGCTTGAGTCAAATATGAGGATCAGGTGCTTGGTTGGTATTTCTCTGTCATCTCTACGTATCTTGATCCTTTCAACATCAATCACATTTTGTTCTTTCCATCCGTCCAGTAGTTCGGCCTCACTTAGTGTAATTAAGTCGTCATCTGTCACTACACCACGGACCGTATTCATAGATTTGTGTGCAGTCACAGTTATAGGAATGTCTCCGAATCTCTCAAGGCTGGGGAGTTTCTCATATTGGGCTTTGCAAGAAATCTCAAGAAGTAGATCTCCACTTGACATTTTAGTGATATTATATCCTGGCCCTAGCTTCTGTTCAAGGTATTTAGCGACAAGAAAAGGTGAAACGCCTCTCGCTGGCATGTCGGTTTGCTCACTGTGTATCACGTGACACCGAGGAAAGTTGTCTTTGTGGTTTGTCAGGAAACTTGCTGTCACTTCGGTGCGCCCTCTTTTGAGAGGGCGATCAGAAAGTAGGGGGAAAGGAGTACCCATTAAATGCTTCATTATTCAGCAGCTATGGTAGCCACCCACCATCGAGCCCAACAAGGGGACGCTACAATGCTTGGTCAACACATGCAGACGCCAGCTATACATAGCTGCTATAACCCAATATAATATATCCAATGCTGTATATAGTGCACAAGGTTAACCGAGGCCGCCTACGAAAACTGGGAAGTAACTGAAGCGAATAGGAGACAGGACAGCGAGGAAAGAGGATAGGAAGGTGAAAGATGAGAGAAGGGGATAGGAAAAGGCGACCCCCGATTTCCCCTGGGTGGGTCAGCCCAGGGGTACCGTCTACGTGAAGCCGGGGCCAAAGGGGTGTGTTGCCTCTGCCGGGGGGCCTCAAAGGTCCAAACATCCGGCGCCGACTCAACGCCCAGGATCCCCTTTTCCCCGGACACGGCAAAGCCACGCACGGCTAGGCGTGGGAGGGGTCGAAACCCCCCATTAGCTCGGGTCCGTGGTGTCGCTACACACCAAACGCCTGCTCGCGCAGACGCCCCTGCGGGGGTAATAATGTTCTGAAGTGGAATAATCTTACGGGGTTGGGGCCCTTGTAGGTGTGACTCTGTGGGTTTGATATAGCCAGGAGACGTTTTATGGAATTTATTCGATGATATTGTAGGAAATGGTTCTAGAAGTGGTCAGCAGTACACCACCTTAAGTAGCGAGTGCGTTAATGGAACGCGTTAATATAGCCTCTCTGAATTTTTTTTGTTTTGTTGGTAGCAAAGTCGCGTACATCCTAGACCCTGCAAGACCAGCACTCACCCTCTGTTAAAGTGGATTAGTACAGGGCGGAATGTTCTCTGTTTTACCGGTCTAATCGGGGCACTCGCACAGCAGATAAAGAAAACAGCTTTTGTCTGTGCCGCAACATAACTATTATTAGTTTACCGGAGCTGAACTCTTCAGAAGTAGGGGACAATAACATACACTTGGTATTCAGTCCCGAATGTAGCTGCTTGGCTGTCTTTGTTTTCAATGAGACGAACGCACATTTAGCACATAAATACGGTTAACGGGAGTTGTCCGGGCCACAATTAGGCCTGAGGTGTAAGCGCCAACAATTTCAGGAAATATGGCTGGGGAGTATGCATGAGTTACAAATCCAAAGGACAATGAGAGGCTATCGTTGGGTATTTCTCGCCTTCGCTCTCCAGCGCGACAACCATAGCAAAAAATTCTCGAGAGCAGCTTGCTAAATCTCCCACAATTCCTGTCCTTGCTTTTTCATGGTGTTGTAAGGGCGGCATTTTCTATAGTATACAGAGGATACAATTAAGAGAACTATTCCAGCAGGGAAATAAAATACTCTGAAGAGTCATAATGACGCATCTACACAAAAGAAATCTACCGACAGTACTACAGTGGGCTAGATTACTGTGGCTGTGCCATCAACATGGAAATACTCTGCAGAGTCGTAATGGCGTATTGGAATACATAGGGTCGTTTTAACCTTCACCACTACAGTGCTGAACACTAAAGGGAGCCTTTGAATTTACGCAAAAGAATGTATCAACAGTGCTATACAGGGCTAGGTTACTGTGGCTGGCCATCGACGCTAAAAAGCCCAACGGGTGTCAGATTGTTAAGAATTCACGTCGTCGCTTTATGAAAATATATTTTTCATGAATTTCAGGTTACATAAATACTCAAGACGAAAGTGCTTAACGCCGTGCTCCGCCGAAATTTTCTTGTGCGTACGATAGTCAGGCAGTTGTAAATGAGGTCACTTCTTGGAAGTGTGCAGCCGTTTACGCTACAACATCTATAAATCAGCGAGAGACTAGCAGTCAGTAATCCCAGTGCATTCGCTCGTATAAGGCGCTTTGCATGCACGCTATAGGCGGTAGTAACCACAGATCTAAAACTACGTAGGTGAGATTAGGAAAACAGAACACGCACACACGTATATGTATATATATATATATATAAATACACACCATATATACACCAGCTGCAAACGTTAAGTAAATCTGCTTTAAGAAAGTTTCGTCGGCCCTTCCTTGCATATATATATATATATATATATATATATATATATATATATATATATTACATATATATACACACCGTCGAAAGCGTTCGTGGTATATATATATATATATATATACACACACCGTCGAAAGCGTTTTTGGTATCTGGCGTGCTTATGCAAATTCAGTGGAAGATTTTTTATTCGGATTTCATGGGACCGCAAGCAAATGTCCAAATTAACCTCATGCCGAATCATCGAAGGTACCAAGGAAGCAATGAACAAGTATCTAATACTATAATGCGTTTTGATTTTCTTGACCAATAAGTAAGCCCAGTAAGTACTTATTTTTCAGCAGTGCAGTGTAAAAGCCGAAATGTTCAACACACGAGATTTCGGCTACATTGTGACTTCGGCCCAAGACCCCCGTGTCCTAACCGGAAACGTGCTCTGAACCCGTCCCTTATCATGTACCACCACCACCAACGCCAGCATGCGAACTTCACTAAACTCTTGCCGAAAAAATGGAGGCAATTGATCGTTCGTTGATCGCAATGTAGGAAACCAGTTTTATATCAGCATACACACCACATTTAAGATATGTGACATTTTTTATGAGCATTACCCGAAGTCATAAAGAGAATACTGAGTGCTGTATCCATTGTGGACGGAACTGTGGCCGCTAAAGACACTATGATAGTGGCCATTCAATTCCGAAGGCAGGCGCGCTGCCTACGACGTCAGTGGAAACAAAACTGCTGAGCACCGCGTCTACTGGTGAGTAAAATTGGCTCGCTAATGCAGAGTAACAGATCGCGAATATGCAGTCGTGAAGGCACACAGCGAAAACGAAACTACTGTTGCTTGACGCAGTTTCCACCATAGAGTTTCCTAAAATTAACTAGAGGGGACTCTGGCGCTGCGATCGTTCAGCTACCATGGGAATGATGGGTAGTACACAAATTTGCCTAGTCTTCGTGCTTGCGGCTTCAAACGTACTTGTGGCTTTGTTTATTGCCGTGTTTTGGCGTTCGTTTCGGATAAAAGAATAGACCGTTGTGAACTTCGTGACCATGTTTGATTTGGTTAGCCTAAAAAAGTTAAAGTGGTGAAGTGGAACTGTTGACTTTTGCTGAATTTAGTTTTGCGACAAAGCGGATGCAGCCGACGCGGAGCCAAACGGAGCCGAAAGAACGAAGTTTAGACAAATTTGTGTACTACCCATCATTCCCATGCTGGCTGAAGCGTCATGCGTTGCAGCTCCCATAGACACTAGCGCCAGAGTTCCCTCTAGTAAGTATTGTAGGAAACTCTATGGTTTCCACCACCATCGCTGTCGACGCGATCATAGATGGCGCCCACGCAGTTCGCGTGTGCCGAGCAAAAGCGAAAAGAAAACAAGTGGGCCGCACCCGCTGAAGCCTTTGTTCGCTATCGCGATTGTGGATGGCAATCTCGCCTTTCTCAAGGCCTGCGACCATTTAGTTTATTCGCGAACTCTGTCTTCGCTTCTTTGCGCCTCACACTTGCGGCGCTTTTTGCTTGGCGCGCTTCGGTCGAATGAAACGGGCTGCGGCCAAATTTGACCGAGTTAACGAAGTGCAATTAAACAATGCTGGGATTGAAGAAGGCGTTCAAATTATTTTACTTTACGAATAAACGGGGTGAAATCAGCGATGTTTACGTGAATAGCTATTACGTCCCTACCTGAAAATATAATGACTGCGATTTTATTGCTCCTAGTTGTTCACAAATAATATTTGTCGGATATGCGTTCAAGGAGAAACAGTTTTACGCCACACTGTGGTGGAAATTGTTGCAGTGTATGATATTCACGCAATCATAATCGTACACATGTGCAGTTGCAAATCTCTCGCAGTTTTAGACACCTTCTTGAGTACAGTTGCCCCTTTTGTAATGTGCAGATAAGATTACAAAGCATTGATCACCTATGACACGTGGTGCTGCAACAAATAAATATCATACTCAAGGTTGTAAAGCGTAGAGCCATCGTCAATGAGCAATGTCAGGCAGCGGGAATGTATTTGATCGGAAGCAGAATGGCAGGGGGAGAATGTTAAGCCGCTGCGGACTGCTTGATGAACGCCACATAACGCACGTTTTCTTCCATGTAACTTTTATAGGACTTGTTCAGTATGTTTGCACAATGCAGAGATTACCAGAGCATTATTAGTTACTGCGAGAGCGCTTGACGCCAGTCACACGTCAGCCCCCGGGGCCATGATATGAAGCATGCCAAATAATAAAAGGTTCTTACGTGGACCGCACACCAAAAGGCATGTTTCAGAAGTGTTGAACTTGTTAACGCCAGTCCCGCAGCCTGTGTAATTGTAAGTGGTGCAGTTTTCTATTGTTGAGTTGTAGTACCACATAACCGTTGGGTTTCCATTCTCACAAGTCTCATTTGGTGGCGGCGAGGTACAGTAACCGGGGTCAGTGCTATTCACGAAAACGTTCATGTTTCCTGCATAAAAAATTAAAGGTATTACATGCGAAACATCTGACACATAAAGCGCATCTCGGGCCACTTTGGGAAAGGGTCGCTATTGATATTGCGATCATCAAACATTCCATAACTGGGTTGTGTATGCCCAAAATCTGAAAAAAATATGCGTGATATTCCTTATATGCAACAGATATGTCACAAACAAGTTATCACAATAACATATGTGTCGCTTTCACACACGAACCCTACGTCGACAGCAGACCGATTGGCCAGCTGCCAATTCGTGCAACTATTACGTGCCACGTGATGCACTTTGGTTGGTAAAAAATTGTTCCCCGCGCGCCGCGTTGTGTACGAGCATTGCTGGGTAAGATTATCATGGAGTAAACGCACAGAAATAACCAACTAGGTGGATCGAGGGGCACCCTGTGTTATAGCTCAATTTTTAGATCATCGGGCACGTCCTTCCAAAGTTGTGCATTCGGGCCCCACCGATGGAAGGGGTGTTTTGTTTGTTCACTTTAATACATTGCAATTTATGTCATAACTACTACACTACAGTGAAAAAAACTACGAATAATGTCCCTTATACTTTAGTTGGTTCAATTTTTTCATGGTTTAATTTGGTTGTGTCCAACAAAAAACGAGTCCCTCGAACATTTCCCTTCTGAGAACAGTCGCTCAAAAGAAAACCTTGTAGGCAGTTACAGTATACGGCATGCTCATTTCTTGCAATAAAAAAGTCGCGTATAATTTGAGATATTATTCTGAAGCGGAGGGTCCTGATATCAAAACCGAGTGCGCTCTGACGCGCAGGGAAAGTGTTGGTTCTGTTACGTCATATCGGAGCTTCCCATGAAGAAGTGACCACATTTGAACGAAGGTGCGTGGCAGCAGAATCTTGTCACATTAAAAAAGTAAATCCTCCGAACTACATGAGTGGGCCACATATTATTTGCGTCTAATGTGTAGTTCTTAAGCTCGTGTACATACGCGGAAAGCACACTTTCACCTGTGGTCACACAGGAGTTTTGCGGCGCACATTAAAACACCATTCAAAACAGTACATTCCTACACCACTTCAAACATTCCACTTTGACTGCCACATAATGAGGAAAGCTTGCCGTGCACCATGGTCGGACCATATCAAATTGCGTAGAGCTGTCATGTCAGCGTGCAGCAGATGTTGAATATGCCGTTTGCCTTTTGAGAAAGCTGTGCATGTCCAAATGAGATGTTCTAAATCTGCTCGGCACAGCGTCTGACAGTGGGAAGTATGACAGTGGGTAGAAGTATTTTCACTCGAAGGTCGGGTAGATTGCGGCCATTCGTCTAGTATGTGTCGTGTGTATGCAGAGTTGGATGTAACTTTGTTAAAAAAGTTTCTTGTTGACGAGTAAACCAACCTTTGTCATTTAGCATGCGCACCGGCGTAGCTTCCAATAGTTTGTTTTTGCTGTCTGCTTTCGTATTAGCGCCAATGTAATACATCAGTGCTCTGGTAGGAGAGCCTCCTGCCCAGATCTTAAGATAGGGACACTGGTATTTCCGATTTGGCGAGGAACTGGGGCGTGGAGAATCGTATATGTCCTATATTGTATAGCGCTATATAAGGAATTGTATAAAACATGAGCGGCTGCGTTTCCTCCGTCCGTGCCAGTGTGGCCTGGTGTCCAGAGAATTGCAGCATTTGTCACGATGTACTGAATTCTTTTAGCTCTCTTCTAGTGTCGTAGGCTCAGGGCTGGGCAAAGATACATTGAAATTGTATCGCGATTCGATACAAGATACTCAAGCTAGAAGTATTTGAAATACAGATACAAGATACAAGTATCCGATACGATACATTCGAATTGTATCTTAAGATACTTCGATACATTCGCAAATTGGTTATTATATACAGTGAAACCTCGGCGATACGAATCTCACGGGACCACAAAAAATATTCGTATAATCCGAAATTTGTATCACCAGAAAGCATGGAAAATTAGCATGCGACAAAGGAAAGCTGGCGTAAATTTTCATCTATTGTTTTTCAGGCAGCAGCAAACGTCAGGAAGAATCCTGAATGAGTTTCAGTTAAGTTTTTAGATGTCGGTAATCATACCAGCACTCGTAAATATACGGCACGTAGGCGCGTATTTAATTTATGAACCAGGTGCGTTGTGACCCGCGACAGCAGTAGCCCCTTCCAAATTTTTAGTATGTCTTTTTGCATGACACCGGAGTCTTCGGAACCACTGTTCTGTGTTATGATTTTGTTATGGCGTAAGTGTTGGGGATGGTTTTTGGGAGATTTACGACCGTGCCCGCACAAGTGTGACCTCAACGGTCGCGCATGTTGACGTTGTGATGCCTGACTCCTTCGCCAAGACCGCCCTCGCCTTCTTTCGGTCCTCGCCCACCTTTAGAAGAGTGTTTTTCTTACACCGCGATTCTGGCAATTTCGCGGTGCGGCGCGAATGCCCACGCGTGCGTTCCCGCGCTCGCAATTGCTTGGCGCGTCTTCGCGACAGCGCGGACAGCACCTCTTCAAACCTGGGCGGTAGCGTACGTTCGTATCAAACGTCGCTGGGTGAAAATCGATTCGCAACAACCATACTCCATTACATTGGAGGCCATTGGGCCTTGCCCGGGACCAACGAAAAATTCGTATCATCCCGAAATTCGTATGAACTGTGATCGTATCACCGAGGTTTCGCTGTATCTATATAACGTATCACTAAATGCCTATGCACGAAAATGTTCGCTTGAAAATGTATTAACTGCAACCAATTTTGTTTCATTTCAATGACTGTGTGTCAGTATCTCAAAAGTCTTGTACATCTTCCTCAAGGGATATTACTTTTCGAAATAACTTATTGCCGTTGCTTCAGCTGCCTAACATGACAGCACTTTACACTCTTCAATGATAGAAGTTTTTGCGTGTCGCTTTTGTAATTGATGGGAGTCGCTGCTCTGCTTGCCGACCAGCTAGCGGGTTGCCATGTAATCATAACAACTACAGTAAGAAGCCTCCGCACGATGGTTCAAATACCACTGTGGAGTTCTACCTTGCCCGTAGACGTATTACAATTGTCTCAATAACGGATCACTAGACAGGTCTACGTCACCAAGAACATGTGCCACCCAGAAGCGATTCATATTGTACAGTGGCATAGAGCGCCACAGGACACCGCCGCTATTCAGACTAATGCCACTTATATCTCCAATTGCGTGGTGATTAGTACCAGTAATAGAACTTAGGGAAGCCTATACAAAGAAAACAAATATATCTAAGTAAAAAAGAAAAGCACAGCGTATAAGCATGGAAACACGAGACAGGCAGCACCCCCAAGAGCTAATAATAATTGTTGCGTTTGACGTCCCAAAATCACGATATGATTATAAGAGACGCTGTAATGGAGGGCTCCGGAAATGTTGACCACCTGGGATTCTAAAACCTATAGCTGTTTCTAGTTCACTATACTAAAACCTAAATATAAGCACACGGGCCTCTACTATTTTCCCTCCATCGGAATGCGGCCGCCGCGACTTTCGGGTTAGCAGTCAAGCACCATAACCACTAGACCACCGCGGCGGGTAACCCTTGATAGCTATGTGAATTAAATTCATTGCCTATAAAAAATAGCGTAAAACGGCTCGTTGGGACGCTCATGAGAAAAATGGAGCATTTGGTATAACAATGTTTCTCGAATAGCTTTGCTAACGTACATAAAATGGCTCCTAATAATTTATGTTATTATAAGGGAAACTCAATTTCGCGATTTTACTTAGTAGTAAGCAGAATTTTTGTTAATGTATACGCCAGGCACGCCCGGTTTATTACATATTTGCTCTCAACATCGCCTTTACATAACAGTAAATTCAAGTTGACTATAAGTATGTAAACAGTAGCGGAAATGACGCAGACAGTTAAAAGCAAGAATAAATCAGAGAGCTTACCTTGGCAGTACGTTAAAGGCATATTGCAGTAAGCAGACCAGAAAAAAAACTATATAGAATCATATGTAATGCATGGGATGGAAAAGAAGGACAGGTAAGCAAGAACTTCTGCTAATAATCGAATTGTGATAATAAAAACTCTTTGAATAAAAGAAAAAGATACGTACGCCAAGATAGCGGTTGTTTTGTGAATGCTTGTTCTGTTAGATCCAGCAGTGGTACCGGTGGTGCTATATATAGCTGTTGCAATATCATTTGCATATAAGTTAATCTTAGTGCATGTAAGTGAAACTTATATCCACGAGATCCTTCCAATCGCAGATGTGTGAAAGCCACTAGACGCAAAGCAATCCCCCAAGCTTGCATTCTTCAGATTTCGCAACGAAGCACCACGCAAGAGAAACGTCAATAATTACACTACAGCGGCATGAGAATGTGTGCGAAAGACGCCGCGCGCATTGGAGTACGTGGCACAGGACATTTGCTAAGTGCCAATTGAGTGTCACGGCACTGACACTCAAGCGGTAGAACGAAAGGTCGGCAGGGCGTACGTTCGCGCGCTTGTCTATCGAGACGACGCGAGTGCCACCACATGACTCTGCTCCACCAATAGGGACCCTCACAGCTCATCGCCTATCCTCGCTGGGAAAATCTGGTGGAAAGATGAAATAATGTCACGGTCTTTAGTTTTATTCTGGTGACTTAGTGGCAGCAGTATCAGCTTGAGCAGCGGCGTTCAACTAACGTTTATTGTTTCGCACGGTGGTGGGGCGATCGCAGTATCTTGTGTCTTAAGATACACGATACATTCTTCAATGTATCGGAAATACAGATACTGATACACGTCTTGCGAGACGTATCGCGATACAGATACAAGATACCCAAAGAGTATCTAAGATAGTATCTAAGATACATGTATCTTCGATACTGCCCAGCACGGCGTAGGCTACAGCATCTTCAGTCGTTGGGCACCGTTCGTTTAGCTACCGCTTCGCACGAATCTGTAAGGATGCGATAGTAAGTTCTTTTCCTACTGATGCCTCCCAAATTGAGGGGAATAGTATTGACTCTATAGTATAGCTTCTTCTGAAGTAGTTTTCTGGCTTTCACATCTTGTCTGGCGATAGGACGTTGTTTCCTCCGTGTACCTAGCGGCACTTCTCGAGGTGGCATTGTGAGCAGTTCCTCAGCTAGTGGCATCGCGTGGGCTCAGTTATCCCATGTCATGACCTGTTTTCTCTGTGGTGTGTATTCCAAGCGACATCGTATTCGAAATTGTGCTTCGAAGTCATGTATTGCTGGTACAGCCACTAGGTTGAGCAGGTCCTCGTTCCTCGTCTGCTTTGGCAAAACTTTGAGCGTTGGAATGGTCGCCCTGTGTAACTTTTCAATTTCTTTCAGACCTCGATTGGAAAAATCATACACGGTGCCCCGTACAGAATCCTTTCGACTGCTATTGCTTTCTCAAGTGTTCGGCATGCATTCTGCTGTGCACCGTCATACTTACTTGATATGCCTCGGATCATGTGCAACGTCGGATTCCATTTGAGCTCTAAAGTGTAGATGCACTGTTCGGGGCTATTGCAGCTAGCAAATTTTGCCCCGAGAATTCTACTTTGTGTATTTGCAGACGTAAAATCTGTATCACTGATGCGTAGTGTAATCTGCTTGCTTGGATTCGTTGATCTTTTCCCACCTACGCTGAGCGATTCCGTCATCTCGAGTGACAACTGTAGTCCAAAGTTGACTAAAGTATCAGAGAGGCTGAGAAGCGTTGCTTGAAGTTCTATTTGCATAATCCGCTCGTCGGGATAATCCGCCGCTTCCGTCCATATTGTAATGTCGTCAGCGTAAACAGTAGAACGCGCCGTAGTACCTTAATCAACCCTTTCTGCCACTCGTGTAATGGGTAGATTAAAGAGCATAGGCCCGAAATGTATCCCTGGGGTTCTTGGGCTCTATCCCGGTGCTTTGCCATGGAGCTTGATAGACCTGCTTTGGAGGAAGCTGCGGACCCAATACCATACCCTTTGGGTAGGGGTATCTGGCCGCCAATTCCTCGAATATTGCATCTTCTTTCAAGTTGTCGAAAACGCTGCGCATATCAATTGCGAGGATGTAGTCTGTATCCAAGACATGTGGTTTATTATTCTGTGGAGCAACTATAGGCAGTCATGTGTGCCATTTTCGGACAAAAGCCTGCTTGCGCCGGGTGTAGGCCCGGTTGTTCGTATTTAATGTAGTGTAGCATTCTCATGTGTAGCATTCTTTCAGTCACTTTACAGACTGTTGAAGTTAAAGCTATGACCTGTGACCCACTGCTAGGAGTTTGTATTGTGCTTCATCGCTGAGGTTTCGAAACTCTTGACAGTATTTCGTCATGTTCGGGAGCTGATCTCGTTTTGTCCTGCGCCAGTGCTGCTACGAATTCATCCAATGTAAAGGGCCTGTCAAGTTCCCTTTTCGGGCCCTCAATTGCGGTTGTACGCCTTGGCTCCGGTGGTGTTCCCATGGAGTGAAGAAAGAAAGTTCGAAATACTGGATCGTCTAGCGTTGCAGCTTCCTCTCGCAGGTAGAGCTCTTCGAGGGGAGGCGTGCCTCTCATTCTACCGAGCAGTCTCCTCAGAATCTCCTATAGCCTGTTGAAGCCGAGTTAGCGTCGAAGCTTCACGCATGTACTGCGCCGTTCTTTGGCTTCTAGAAGATCTTCGCATTCTTTGATCAACTGGTACTGACGTATAAGAGCCATCAGATCTCGATGGCGTTTCCCTTTGTGAGCTATTGTTTTGTGAGATGATTGGCCTTTCGCCAAAGATGGGCGTCGATTTGAGTCGTACTTTCATTACGTGGTATAGTATCTCATGCCCCTGGTCGCGCCTACACGGTGAAAGCGCTAAATGTCTAAACATCCGTAAAACAGTCCTTGGTAGCTACTCGAATTTTTTTCCAGTCAATTACGACCGCTTCCCTTTTCTCCCTGATCTTTTTCGATTTTGCGTCATAATTATAGGCAAATGATCGCTTCGCCATGTGGTCGAATCTACGTGCCCTCTCCTTATCAACCCAGGAGTTGCCAGCGTCAAATCAGGTGTGGCGTCCTGTTGCCTTGCGTGTAGCCTTATGCGGGTTGGTGTCTCTTCTACGTTAGACACGTTTAGAGTAGATATTTCTATTGCATCGTGCAGAGCACATCCTCTAGAGTCAATCTGGACGTAGCCCCCAGATGGATGCGCGGCATTAAAGTTTCCGCCCGCCGCGATGGCAAGGCTTCCGGCTTGCGCCTGCACTTTACCGAGCCATGTAAAGGACTCGTTTTCATCTCGAGTTGTTAAGGCTCTGTGGTAAACGGCGACGACAACCACTGACATTACCTTAATTGTTAGGGAACAGTTTCAAGCAACTGTCATCAGCTGCAGGCGCTTTTCCTACATGAAAAGAGCTACAGCTAGCCAGAGGACCTGGCAGAGGTCTCCGACAACTTTTTGGAAGCTCAGAGACAAACAACCCAACTTGCTAGTATTCCGTGAAAAAACGGAGGGCAAGAACAATACGGAAAAAATAGGAAGTTCATCTGAGAGGGGTTCAGTGCACTCATTGTATGTGGTAAAATGGGTCACAGAGTGTCGGAGTGGTGATCTAAGTAGAAGCACTCCTTTTGCGGACATTGCGAAAAGACGGGGCATGATACCAAAACTTGCACAAAGATGAACCGTCACAAAGAAGACATCATGATTTTTGTCACCAGAAGAGCCCACAAGCGAACATAACCTTACGTTGGATACGCTAGAGGACGTGGCTGGCGCAATGAAAATTCACCTGAAGTTAGCAACCCACCAGACGGCCGTGTTACAGGGTGGAAACTTCGGCCAGACCATCTCAGTATTGCGAGATACAAGTAGCAATACGCTGGTGGTGCGTCGTTCTTTGATACCTGATGAAGCTCTGATAGGTACTACCGCTATGCGGTTCTGAGCCGACGGCAGCAGCATCACCGTTTCTGAGGCAGAGGTGAAGATTTATGTGCGTTATTTTCTGGTGCATATATCGTCAAATGCATGATGAACCTTCTTTTGATGACATTATCGTTAGAAATGTACCAGGTTCACGAGAACTCCATGACCCCGATAAGAAGTGGAAGGAAAGAACTGTGGGGAGGCCCAACTGCAAATATATCGCAAGTGGAAAAGGAACAGAGGGAGAAGACCGTTTGCCAGAGCCCATGGTTGTCGCTGTTAAGAGCCGAGAGCAACGAGCGGTCTTATTCAAGAGAAATGTAGAGCAACAAGTCGCTAGATTCTTGAAGTAACAAAGTAAATCAAGCGCTGCAGGTAAGATCTGAGTTCTACTCGTTCCAAATAGAAAAGGCGGTGCTATACCGTTATTACTGGCTACCTTCTCGTAAACTCATCCAAGAAGTAGTCGTGGCCACAAATATTGCGTGAACAAGTGCTTACTTTGGCGCACGAAAACCTGATGTCGCGGCACCCAGCAATAAAGAGAACAAATGATATTCAGAAGAGTGGTAAGTTGGGCTAGTTGGTAATGATTTTGCGCAGTTGCAATAATCATGGAACAAATGATAGCGTGCTACAATCATTTTACTGGCCGGGAGTCCAAAAGGCATTGAGAAGATACATGCGCTCTTGCGACGCATATCAGCGAACATACCCCTACAGCAAAGTAGGCAAGGCACCTCTCGGTCACATGCCTTTGATAGACACTTTGATAGACACGCCTTTTATTCGACATGCCTTTGATAGACACGTGAACATGTTCGAGGGCCTCTTATTCTGCTTAAGGAGTTATAGACCGGAGACCACCAAAGCGAAGGGGTAACAACAACATATGTATATATTGAAACCCTTCACGCCCTTGGGTCTGAGAGATCGCCTGGAAAAAACAATAGAGTTGGCGCAAGCGAACCTGTCACGAGCTAAAATAATTAAAAAATTATACTACGAATGGCGAAGTTGAATACGGTGGCTAAAGGTTGGAGACCGCGCCCTTATACTGCTTCCCACGACGGAAAACTAAGTGCTAATGCTTTGGAAGGGACCCTTCATGATCACAGGAAAGAAAGGCAACTTCGACTACTGGACGGACATGGCATACGACTCAGCTGCTTCATATCAATATGTTAAAACGCTACGAAGAGCGTCCTCCGCAAATATCCCCCCTATCAGCATCTTCTATTCTAGTGGATGAGGAGGAGACGGACACACCTATGCCAACCTTCAAAGCTACAGAAGCCTTTGGTACCGAAGCAATCATCCTTGGACGTAACGTTCGGGAACGTCAACGAGAAAAAGTTTACGGGATCCTAGCCACCCGCAGAGGCGTCTTTTCCGAAGTGTCCGGAAAGACAAACTTGTTAGAATGCCGTCTTCAACTTATAACGTCTGATCCCATCAACACGCAGCAATACCCGCTACCTTTTGCAATGAAAGAGATAGTCGAGAATTAAGTAGAATAAATCTCCTGGTCGACGTGATTGAAAGGTCCGAATTGCCTTACAACTCGCTCTTGGTGCTTGATGGTGAACAAGCCCGATAAGAGTTACCGTCCCTGCGTTGACTTTCCTCGTATCATTGACGTGTTGGCCTCCGACGCAGAACCCATTCCAAGAACGGATGCATTGCTCACTGAGATCGGAACCATAAAATTGTTCTCTAAGTTTGACCTTAGTGAAGGCTATTGACAGGTGCGCATGGACAAAGATTCACGGCTAAAAACTGCATTCTCCACTCAATCCGTACAATGTCATTTGCTCTATATGTCGTTCGGGATGAAAACAGCGTCCACGGTGTTACTCTGCTGAGACTTCCCCTTCAGGGCATTCCGAACGTTTGTTCATTACATCGATGTTGTTATCCTGGCTACGACGACTTGGGAGGAACATATCCGAATCTTGCATGACCTGTTGAATAGGACCTGAGAGGCTGGACTAACAATCAAGCCTCACAAGTCGGAGGTTCGAATGAAGTCGATAGTTTTCCTGGGTCATCGACTGTGAGATGGAACAAAACAAGCTTTACCAAACACAATTGCAAAGATTGCAAAAGCACCACGACGCGCTACGAAGAAACATTTGCGCTCGTTTCTCGGCTTGACAGGCCGAGATCTGATACGCGATCTGATACCTCACTACGTAAACAGGCACAGTCCCTGACAGAAATGACAAAGAGAGAATAACAAGATATCTTGGAATAGTGATAGAGAGAAAGCGTTCAAAAGAATCAAACAGGCGCTGGCGACTGGACCCAGTTTAAAAGCTCCGGATCTCGAACGTGGATTTATACTCCGGAGCGATACTTCCAACTCTTGTATTGGTGCAGTCCTCATGCAAGAACACGATGGTGTTTTGCACCCTGTATCATAGGCTAGTCGTCAACTACTCTCTCGAGAGCAGAACTACTTGGCTATTGAGCGGGAGTGCCTAGCGTTAGTTTGGGCTCTGGAAAAGTTCCACATATTTTTATATGGAACATCTTTCACGGTTGAAACAGACCATCAACCACTGCGGTATTTATCACGGGCGAAGCGCCTCAACAGCAGAGTACTGTGGTGAAGTTTAGCAATGCAGGAGGAAGGTTCGCAGGATGAAGGATGAATCACTGCAGGATGAAGGATTACACCTTTCACGTAGAATATGTTAAGGGATCTGACAACGTTGGGGCAGACAGTTTGAGTAGACTGCAGTAGCCATCTCCGGGGTGTTCCTGTTGCAAGATTAAGTCCGTTTGTAGAGTTCTATTGAGTTTGTATTACTGTTATTGTACCACTTTTCGTTGTGGTTATCGCCAATGTTCTATCGTTGTTCGGTTATTGCTACGCGTTGTGCTGCTCATTATTTTGACGTGAGACGTGCCAAAGAACAGTTTATGGTGCCTAGAGGTGATAGCTTATGTGTTTCGCGCACCGAGCAACAGTTTTTTGAACGGAAAAGTTTTTCAAGAAGGGGACAATCCTGTTATATATAACATACTGACAAAAAGTATGATTAAGTATCTGTCAGGCACACATGTTCGACTTTATCATACACTCATACCATGCCACTCTTGGTATATATCAAGGCAGGTACGTAGCGAGGATTTCTTTTCGAGGGGGCGCAAGGCCTAATTGTTCGAAAGAAAGCCTTTCCATGGCAAAAAGAAAAAAAAGTTGCCCCGGAATATACAAGGCGCTTAATTATTATATGGAAATGAGAACAAAGTGGAATGCAGCACAAGAAGCGAGTGAATCCGCGATGGAAAGGAAGTTTTCGACACTGCAGTAAAGCTAGTAGGTGTGCATCAGAAAGAATGCTTTCCAACCGAGTAACCTAGATCCAATCCTGTTTGTTTTCTTTAAAATGCGACGTATAAATCACTCCTTGTTCTTCCTGAGGTCAACCATTTCTGCATTGCTGTGTCTGTAAATAATAAATACAAAACGTTTGAGCGAAGTGCACTTGCACGGCGGTCGAACCGAACCGACAAATGTTAGGGCTACGATCACTTTCGTCGCCTGCCAGTGTCAACATGATCGAGTGCATCCAACGAGCACCGATATGGCAGAACAAAAGGATGAGAACAAGAAGAGACGCATTAACTCGCACACTGACGGAGCGGCTCGCCTTTCCCAACGAAGGGCGGCGATTCATTGCTTCTGTCGCTCTTTCACGCGAGGCCTTGCGGTAAATTAGCAAAAAACCGTGTTGCGGGCGAGTTTTTGTAGGTGTTTGAGCACCCCACCCCACAGCAATTTCATTTCATCTTTCATTTATTAATTTATTAAGAACAATAATATTGCGGGAGACCAGGGGAAGAAAGCTGACCAATCAGATTGAGGGTGTCCTAGCCACCTTACACGTATGTCAGCATAAACGGTGGCTACAAACAACAACAAAAAATGCACACATAATATATTGAACATGGCTCATTTCCATGCAAGAAAGATGCGTCCTTGCGTAGACAATATAAAGAAGCTCAAAAACATTTCCTTTGAGAGACAACGAAAACGAAAACAAATAGACGACGACGGTTCGAAGGCAAGTTAAAGGCAAGGATATTGTGGTAAGTAGTCTCCGTTGAACGGTCTTGTTCCGCGGTCGAAATAATATTGCCTTAGTTTTGCTAATGTTAATTTTTAAGTAGTTTTGAGTTGTCCAGTAATTTATTTTCGATAGCGCTTCGTGACCTCTAATAACTATGTTCATTTATGAGCTTTAAGAAAAAATAAACAGGTGCCATCTGCGTATATAATGGTTTTGGCTGTACCATAAATTGTCGGAATTTCGTTGATATAAAGTCAAAATAAAAATGGTCCCAGGATAGCTTCCTGGGGAGCACCACATCTAACCGGTTTTTCACCTGATCTTTCTCCTGCAACAATCAGAAACTGACTTCTATGTTTTAAATATGAGGAGATTAAACAGTGTACTATGCATATAATGCCGTAAGGTTCCATCTTCCCAACATAATGCTATGGTTAACAAGGTCGAATGCCTTTGAAAAATCTAAGCATATACCAAGTGCCATTTCCTCACAATCAAATTTGTCTAACATAAAGTCTTTCTGTTCAAGCAGGGCAAGCTCATTAGACGTCGTCTTACGGATACCATATTGCGCAGGATGCATCAGATTATGGCGGTCTACAAAAACTGACAAGCGCACTAAAATTAGATTTTCAAGACCTTTCGAAAACACAATATGGATATCGGCGTATAGTAGCTCATTGCATTTTTATCCTACGTTTTGAATATCGCTGTCACTTTGGCGGTTTGATATCACGTTGGAATATTCCTAATGTAAGCAGGAAGAAGAGCAATATGCCGCAGTAGGACGCTACCTTAGCTGAAAGAGCCAAGCGCGAGCTGTTGGCGCCAGCGCTGCGATTCTTGTGTCGGTTGTCACCGCCCGCTTTCAGCGTCCACAGGCATCCTGCTCAAGTGCTACTTGCGTCAATAAACCCCGTATCAGAGTGGTGGAGGTGCGGGGTACTCAACCTTGAACTCCGAAACAGGAGACTACCCGCTCCCCCAGAAATGGCCGACGAAACCGCCCAGCAATGCACGACCCAACCTCCGATGGTCATCGTGCCCACTTCGCTACGCCTACGCGATCCACCTTTTTTCAACGGCACCAGCGAGCAAGACGTCGAAGACTGGCTGTCGACATTTGAAAAGGTGGGCGCAAGCAGCAAGTGGGACGACCCTTCCAAGCTGCAATATGTTTCATTCTACCTGAAAGAGGTCGCAAGCCTCTGGTTTAACAACCACCAGACAGAATTCACCACCTGGAGTGATTTCAGGTAACGCATTGCCGATGTGTTCGGTCGCCCCGGGGTACGCAAGCTCCGTGCAGAACAGCGCCTACGGGGGCGTGCACAGGTGCAAGAAGAAGGCTTCACAAGTTGCATCGAAGACGTACTCCACTTGTGCAAGCGCCTTAACCCTTCGATGAGTGAAGGAGACAAGAATAAACACATCTTGAAGGGGATAGACGACGACGCCTTCCAGATGCTGCTGGCCAAGGACCCGCGGACCGTGTCTGAACTCGCCACTCTGCGCCAGAGCTTCGAGGAGCTGCGGAAACAACGGCTCTTGACACGGCGGCCAGCGGCTACAGACGACACTCTCGCGGTGTTGACCCTCGGTGGTGAGCAAAACCCGCTACTGTCAGAAATCAAACGATATGTGCGCGAGGAAGTGCCTCGACAACTGTCGTGCCTGTCGTATTTACCGACGACGGAACACACTACTGAGCGCCTCGCGCCAGCCATCCGACAGGTGATACAGGAGCAGGTCTCCGAGGCACTGCCGTCCGCCTCCCAGCCAACACCTGTCGCCGCGCCGCTGACTTATGCTGCTGTTACTGCTAATCCACCGCGACCTCTACCTTTGTCGACTCCTCAACCTGTGCGAGTACCAACGACGCCTAGTACACAGCAGTGCTACGGAAACCCCTGGCGCACAGCTGACAACCGTCCTATTTGCTACGCTTGCGGGTATCCAGGCCATGTCGCGCGCTTTTGTCGTCGGCGCTTCGCAGCGACCTCGGATGCACCGAGGTACCCCGGCTACTCTTTCCGGGCCCCGTACGACGCGCAACGAGAACCGCCACCTAAACGTGATCGACTACCAGCTGAACGTGACCAGCTGCCAGCCGAACGCGACCGCCAACGTGCTTCCGAGTACCGACCGTTCGCTTCCCGTCGCTCACCCTCAACGCGGCGCCGTTCTCTATCACCCCTGCGTCGCCGACCGAACCAGCTGGAGACGGAAAACCAGAAGCACGAGCTGCGTCGCCGTCACACTGTGTAAGTTCTCGCCTGTCCCCCGCCAATGTTATGGAAATGTTCGTTGAAGGTTTCCGAACGCTCGCGCTTGTTGATACTGGTGCTGCCATATCTGTGATGAGCCGAAAACTTTGTCGCTCTATAAGAAAGGTAACGACGCCGCCTTCCGGGTTTTCGCTCAGTACAGCGAGTGCGCAATAAATTCAACCGGTTGGAGCATGTACGGTCGGAATCGTCATCCAGGACGTTTTTTACCACATAGAGTTTCTCGTGTTGGCCACGTGTTCGCATGATGTAATACTCGGATGGGATTTTTTGTCACGCCACCACACCGTTATTGACTGCGCTCGCGCACAGGTGGAACTTTCTGCGTTTTCTGAAGCCCCATCTACCGACAGATAACGACCACCCCATGTCGGCAAGCTTGTTGTTGCCACTGACACTGACGTTCCTCCTCTCAGTGCCGTCATAGTTCCTGTCCACTGCGCTGAATTTTCTGGCACTGCCATTGTGTTCACGCCATCTGACGTTTTCAGTCGCCGCCACAGTACATCGCTGCCATTTGCCGTTCTGCCGCCTCATCAGCATGTGACGGGAATATTGGTTTGCAACCCCAGCTCATGCCCTCTCACTTTGCACATTAACGAGACGCTTGGCCACGTCCAGCCTGTAGACGAAAATGCTATCGTGCCCATTGAATCCTGTGAAACCCGCCCAAAACTTCATTTGAACGCTGTGACTCCTCGTTTTACTTCGGATGACGTCTCGGATGTATTCAACCGCTCCATCGACAGCGAGCTCCCTCAGGATAAACGGGCACAACTTATTGCTCTTCTCCATGACTTTAGACATTCGTTCGACTTCCCGCAGAAGGCACTGAGTAAAACCACCACAGTTGTTCGCAGTATTGACACTGGAAGTCACGCACCGTTGCGGCAACGCCCCTACCGTGTGTCACCAACGGAACGGAATATCATCGCGGAGCAAGTGAATGACATGCTTCAACACGGTGTCATCGAGCCTTCCTCTAGTCCCTGGTCTTCACCTATAGTGGTCGTGAGGAAAAACGATGGTTCGATTCCATTTTGTGTGGATTACCGACGTCTCAACAAAATTACGCGGAAAGATGTCTACCCTCTTCCCCGCATCGATGACGCCATCGATTGCCTACAAGGTGCCGAATACTTTTTGTCATTGGACTTACGTTCAGGATATTGGCAGGTCCCGATGGCAGAATGTGACCGTCCTAAAACAGCGTTCGTTACTCCAGACGGCCTGTACGAATTCACAGTAATGCCATTCGGTCCGTGTAATGCGCCTGCAACGTTGAGCGCATGATGGACAGCATTTTACGCGGCCTAAAGTGGCAGATATGTTTATGTTACCTCGATGATGTTGTCGTGTTCTCCCCAGATTTTCCTACACACGTCGACCGTTTGCGCACGATTCTTCAGTGCCTTACCAAGGCAAACCTTCAGCTTAATCTGAATAAGTGCCGCTTCGGGGCTCGCCAACTCACTATACTTGGTCATGTTGTCTCAAAGGATGGAATTCTTCCAGACCCGGACAAACTTCGTGCGGTCGCCGAGTTTCCTAAGCCGATTACACTCAAAGAACTGCGGAGCTTCGTCGGCTTGTGCTCTTATTTTCGTCGCTTCGTCCGTAACTTTGCGTCGATTATAGCACCACTTACGAAACTCATTGCTGGCCATTCTAATCTTTCCGATTGGACCCAAGCATGTGACGAAGCCTTCGACACACTGCGCCGCCTGCTTACGTCACCACCCATTGTAGGGTAGCAAACTGGACGCATTGTCTAGTTAACCTCCCTGCCTTTCCTGCATTCCTTCTCGCTCTCTCTCTCTCTGCGCCATTACGACCCCACTGCTCCAACCGAAGTGCACACAGACGCTAGCGGCGTCGGTCTTGGCGCAGCACTCGCGCAACGTAAGCCCGGCATTCCAGAGTACGTCGTCGCATATGCTAGGCGCGTACTCACAAAAGCAGAAACGAACTACCGAGAAGGAGTGCCTCGCAATTCTGTGGGCATTAAGGAAGTTTCGTCCTTACTTGTATGGACACTCTTTAGATGTCGTAACCGACCATCATGCACTCTGTTGGTTAGCTTCTCTGAAGGATCCTTCCGGTCGCCTTGGACGTTGGGCTCTTCGCCTACAAGAATTTAACATTCGCGCCGTCTACCGATCTGGGCGAAAACATTCTAACGTGGACGCGCTCTCTCGATCGCCTGTGCAATGTAGTGAAGACACGCACTCAGAAGCTGCCTTTCCCATCACCGCCGTTTCAGTCACGAACATGTCATCTGAGCAGCGAAACGACCCATGGATTGCCTCTCTCCTTAATGCCCTTTCCGACTATTCAACCTCTGCATACCCACGTGCTCTTCGTCGCCAAGCCACACATTTTGAGATACGAGACGCGCTATTATACCGAAGAAATCACCAAGCGAATGGTCGCAAATGGCTGTTGGTTATACCAAGCCACATGCGATCTGACGTATGTGCATATTTTCACGCTGACCCGCAACATGCTCACGCTGGCGTGTTGAAGACGTACCAACGGCTCCGCCAGCATTACTACTGGCGTGGCATGTACACCTTCGTCCAAAAATATATTCGATCATGTACGTTGTGCCAACAACGAAAGTCCTTTGCCCATTCACCCGGATTACTACAGCCTCTACCGTGTCCGGCACGCCCTTTCGACCGTGTTGGCATTGACCTATATGGACCGCTTCCTTACACGGCAGCTGGCAATCGATGGATAATTGTCGCCGTAGACCATCTCAAGAGATACGCTGAAACAGCTCCGCTACCTTCAGCCGGTGCTCGTGACGTAGCCAAATTCGTCTTACGTCGCTTCGTCCTGCGTCATGGTGCACCACGCGAACTACTCAGCGAGAGAGGGCGTGTGTTTTTATCCGAGGTTCTTCAAGAACTCCTTCGGGCATGTCGCACGGTTCACCGCACCTCTACAGCCTACCACCCGCAGACCAACGGTCTCACTGAGCGCTTCAACGGAACGCTGGGAGACATGCTCGCGAGGTATGTTGATTCTGACCAGTCAAACTGGGATGTGGTCCTCCCATTTGTAACTTATGCCTATAATACGGCAACGCAGTCAACGACAGGCTTCTCGCCTTTCTTTCTTCTATATCGCCGCTAACCGTGCGCCACCCTTGACACCATTTTGCCGTATCGTCCGGACGCCTCCGAATTCAGCCCTGTTTCTGAAATTGTGCAGCACGCTGAAGAGTGTCGTCAGTTGGCCTGCTCATTCACCTCGGACAAACAGGCCCTCGAAAAAGAACGCCATGACCGCGACCAGCAAGTCGAGGCTTTCGCCGTAGGCTCGCTCGTTTGGCTCCGACTGCCCTTCCATTCCCCTGGCATGTCGTCCAAGTTTGCCCCCAAGTATCACGGTCCTTATCGCGTCGTCGAACGTCGATCACATATAACATACGTGATTGAACCAGTCAAGCCATCTACAGACAGGCGCCGCCTTGGTTGGGAGACAGTCCACGTCAGTCGCCTCAAACCATACCACGACCCCTTCGTTCTGTCGTCACCTTGACTCGCCAGGATGGCTCTCCTTTGTCGCCGGGGTGTTGTAAGGAGGAAGAAGAACAACATGCCGCAGTGGGACGCTACCTTAGCTGAAAGAGCCAAGCGCGAGCTGTTGGCGCCAGCGCTGCGATTCTTGTGTCGGTCGTCGCCGCCCGCTTTCAGCGTCCACAGGCATCCTGCTCAAGTGCTACTTGCGTCAATAAACCCCGTATCACTAACGACAAACTTTGCTTAAAAAACGCCAGGCCTGCGCTGAAACCGCAGCACAGTCCCAGCGAAAGCTGGAAGAGCGGCGTTTCTAGAGCCCGCTGTAAGCTCTCTTGGGGCTACAATACAAGTACACTAAAAAGGTACCCACTACGCCACAAATCACAATTTCTGTGAAGTTGGGAAGCGCCTACTAAGCCATTATTCGTCATTCTGCGGAGAATCGAGGCACCGGCTACACGTCTGTAAGGCATTATGTGCACTTTGTTGACGCGACGACTGATGATGATGAAGAATTATGGCTCAGCCCTTTGTAATGGGTTGGACGCTTTAAACGGCCAACCAGTTATGTAATTTGCATTGGGTGACGCCCGGTCGCTATTTCCCTCTCCCGTCATGCTGGATAACATACCTTGACGTGTGAGAGAGACGGGGGGGGCGAATAACTTTACTAAGACCCCGAGAAAATTGATCATGCGCTTATGGGCTTCCTTGGCAACCAATACAAGTGCACTTTCGAGGAACCAACTACGCTATAAATCATTGTAATTTGACTGAGACCCCAAGGAAATGGATCATGCGCTTATGGGCTTCATTGGCAACCAATGCAATTGCACTTGCGAGGAACCCACTACGCTATAAATCATTGTAATTTTACTGAGACCCCGAGGAAATGGATCGTGCGCTTATGGGCTTCCTTGGCAACCAATACAAGTGCACTTGCGAGGACCCCACTACGCTATAAATCATTGTAGTTTTTGAGAAGTAGGGCAGCAGGCACTGTGCCATTTTTCGTCTTTCTACGGAGAGCCGTGGTACCTGCTAAACGCATGTAAGGCATTATGCGCACTTCGTTGGTGCTTCATTATGCGCACTTCGTTCGTTAGCAATCAACTACCTACTCGTTGCGCAATTCGCATTGTGTGACGCTTGGTTACAGAATTCGCGTTGTGCGACGCTTGGTGCTTATTTTACTCTTCTACCACGCTATATTGCATATGCTAATATGGTTCCTTCCCGACATGAAGCCTGCATAGGACCTTTTTTTCAAAACAGTTCCAAGCACCGGCATGGCTCAGAGGTTGGATACTGGGCTCCCACGCAGAGGGCGCAGGTTAGAACCTCGTTCCATCCTTGAATTTTTTTCTTATTGCGTTTTTTTCTTATTTCGAGCGATACTGGTTACGGACACCGGCGGCGGCGGCCGCGGACAACTACGGCGTCAAAAACGGCCGGTGGAATGATCTCATAACAGCTTTCGCTGTAATATGTGTGTTAAAATAGTGCCAGAATATCTATTACATATTTCACTGATTGTACTTGAATGCCAGACATATCAGTGGCTTTGCTGTTGCTTAATGCCATGAAAGACGAGATATGTCATATTAATTAAACGGCTGCGAGGGCACGCACACGTAAGGTTCTATCTTCCCAACATAATGCTATAGCATTATGCAACATAATGCATATAGATAGATAGATAGGTAGATAGATAGACAGATAGATAGATAGATAGATAGATAGATAGATAGATAGATAGATAGATAGATAGATAGATAGATAGATAGATAGATAGATAGATAGATAGATAGATAGATAGATAGATAGATAGATAGATAGATAGATAGATAGATAGATAGATAGATAGATAGATAGATAGATAGATAGATAATGCGGCCAGTGGGACGCTCTGGAAAAATAGGAAACTATGGCGTCGAAGAGCGCGACTTGTGCGGTGCGCTCGTGCTGGTGGCTGTAGCTCGCTGGGCGCTGTCGGGCACTCCTGGATGGGCATTCACGGCTGCCTTGGTGTAACTGGGAGCGGGAGTGCGGGCCGGGACAAAGCGGTCGTCTCTCACACTGGAGCTTACTAGGAGAGAAACTTGGGCCAGTTGGTGGTTCATATTTGTGAATCAAAAACAGCGCTGCAAACAGACAAGGACTATGGAAGACACGACACAGGCGCTGTGTGGTGCTTACATCGCGGGACTCCGGCCACGCTCCAAGAAGACCACGTTGATGGGAGAGGCCGCATCACGACGCCTGCTTCATAACCTCAATAGCTTCAATAACTTCAGTAACTCGTCCTTGGTGAAGGTAGGTCTATCATACGTCAAGTATATGCTTCACCAGATGGCGCTTATGACTTGTGCACAAGTCCCAGTGTTGCTGCCACTTTACTAACAGTGCTAGACAAATTGTTCTCTGGTGGCGTTTCAGGGGAATTTTAAATTTGTAAATGTTCTTTTTGTGCTGCCGAAGAGGCGCATTCATCTGCTTTTTCGTCGCCTGGTATCCCAAGGTGGCTTGGGACCCAGCAGAAACAGATAGAAGCTACCTTGCTACTTACAAACACCACACTTGATATATCGCCATGGCTCACACTAGGATTTCACATGTAGTGCTTCTAGTGCACTAAATGAATCTGTGTATGCGATCGCTTTCTTGTGCTAGCGAGCGACGATTTTCCGAACTGCTTCTTTTAAGGCTTAAACTTCAGCTGTAAAAATAAAAATAAATTAAGGCGCTCTCACAATAACGGCACTTGCACGATCATGACCCCGCTACCCAGATGGTTTTTTGTTTTCGAGGCATCTGTGAAAATTCAGCGCAATGCCTATATTTTTCCTGAAGAACGCGGAATTCACGAATTATGTGTTGGCGTAGGTGTCACAGTATTCCTCGAAATTTAAGTTGAGTGGCTTGAGTAAGTGTGATTTGTTGCGGTAGCATGACCGTAGTTAAACTTCGTGGTAATGTCGTTGCATATGTGTTGAGGTGAGGACCTTAAGCCTAAAGAATAGAATACTGTTAGTTATACTCTCCGATCACACAAAGGAGGCTCGTTGCAGTCTACATATAGAAATTACACAGACGATATTCTTTAAGCGCCATTCGACTAACGCAGGCGGAGATTGTGTACAGTGTCAAGACGGCGAATGCATGAATCTCGTGCTGGGCCTTAATCGACGCAACCATAACATAAAATGCTGCGCAAAACAGAACGGTAAAAACGTAGCAGTCATAGTGAATCGGAACACTAGTGCTTCTGGGATAACACTTTGAGAATTGTGAATGTTCTGTTTCCCTTAGTTTTTAGTGCATTTATACCCATCAAAAAGTTGGGTTCCTAGAATTCCTAGAAATATAAATTCTTGCTTTAGCGGCATCGCAAATTGTTTAATTTCAGATCTGGGTCAGGGTATAGTCCTCTTTTTGGGCAAACACGACCACAACAGTTTTTTTATCTGGAAAACGTGAAAACCATTTTGGTCAGCTAATCGCGTAAGTTTATTGTGATTTGGAGTTGCCGTTCACAGGCTGATAGGCTGATGGGCATGAGAGCCGATTTGAAGGTCATCAACGTAGACGGAGTGCATGATTGTGGATCGTATGACCTTGTTGTTTGAGTTCATTTTGACTGTGAAGAGAGTGGCACTGAGAATACAACCTTGCTGCTGTTCGTAAAGGTACTGTGCCCAAACATACTGGAAATGCTCGATTAGTCGAGAAATCGGCAAGACAATTCAACATTCTTCCACGAATTCCCAGGTCTGCAAGGTCTAGCAATATTCCGTGTCTCCACGTTGTATCATAGGCTTGCTTGTGATACAGAGAGTGCTGCTTATATAGAAATGCTTCTCATATTTGATACTCTAGTCGGACAAGGTGGTGAGTGGCCTAGCAGCCCTTCTTATATCCGCATTGATGCACGTCTTTTAAATTTCAAGTTTCAAGTATGAATGCCAATCTGATATTTATGATGCTTTGACATGTATTGGTCAAACAACTTGTTAGAGCAATCGGCACGTGACTGCTGGGGGATGTAGGGGCCTTACAGAATTTTAAAAACAACACTAATATTGCATTTTCACGCTCATCTGGCACTATCCCAGGTTCCCATATTCTGTACAAAAATTTAAGGTGAGCCTCTGTCAGTGCTGGGAATAGGTGTGCCAGCATTTAGTAGTGAATGCAAGCAGGTCCCACTACCCTCTGTTTATCGTTAACGAGTGCTGTGTTTAATTCCTGTATTGTTATTGCACAGTTGTAAACTTCGTTTGAAGGATCTGTAATATGCATTTCTCAGCAGCCTGTTAGTATTTGAAAAACGTGTTTGAGTAATTCGCTGAGCTAGATATCCTCTAAAATGTTCACCCAAAATGTCCACTTGTTCTTGTAATGGCGTTTGTGTTGCTGAGCTCTGAAGTAGCAGTATTGTGTACGATAAATAATCTTCCCCAAACTTTCTCAGCTTGTCCCACAATATTTTGGATGTGACTGAACTGTTGATAGTAGATAGCAGCGGAGACTTCGGGCCTTCAGTAGAACACGCACATTGCGCACCTCCCGACTCTCTACGTAATGGCTGCAGTGCCGACACTAGGTCCTGCGTTTGGACCTGAGTGCTGATTGACCACATTTGCGGTACCCCCCCCCCTCTCTGTACCGCTCGCTCTAGGCGCCCTTCTGGGCAAACTCCACTCGTTTTCTCGCTTTGGTATATGAGAGATTCTCTTATGTCTTCAATGTGTTGATTTGTTTTTTTTCTTTTTTCAAGATATGACACGCTCGGGAATATGCGGCATAGGGGACCTCACAGCTGATTTTATGCAAATAATTGGTGCATTCCTCATCGCTATGGTCGCTAAGACCGCACTTACGCACTTCGCTTTTCCTCGTCTTGGCTGTGATCCATGTCCGTACCGTTGGCACCGGAAGCATCTTCGTGGGTTCTGGACATAGGGTCTGGCTTTCAAGTTTAGGTAAGCGGCGCGTACCGCACATGGAAGGGTTGTGCTCGCGAAAGTTAGTGCTACATGTCTTGTTCTGATTTCTTTTCCTTCCCTTGCGATCATCCTGTTGTGAGCGGAAAGCCCTAATTGATCAGCTGAGGTGTCGGTTACTTATTCATCGGTGCATTTTGCGAGATCAGCCTTGTGGATCCGACGATATAATGAAGTCAAGCAAGACACGATCGTTAGGTTCCCCGTTCACATGGGACAGATCGAGGACGCTCCGTCCAACCTCAACGAGGCGGACAAGAGAGCTGTGCGAGGAGTCATCGACCGTGTAGCTACCGAGCAGCGCGGCGCTAATGTTTTGGACAGTAGGGATCCCCCAGCAAGGTACAATGAACTAACGAAGAACTTTTATCTGAGCAGGCGAAAGTTTGCGCCGCCGCACGGTAAAGTGAACAGGCCTCAGGCATTGACACTCAGGCTCTTGCGGGTCAGGGCATATCCCAGTCCCGCACTCTTGCCCAAGATCAATCTGAAATTCAAGCGTCAAACACTTGCGCATCTTGCTCAGACATTGCCATATTAGACCACATGCTCTGGCGGCGCCCCGCGTCACGGGTTGACGAAGACTTTAGATCGTCCAAGTGGAATGCTGCGCTACGCAGTCCAGATTTCAAAACATAACTATGGGCAGTTCAACGGGCCCACAACGTTGTGGAGAGGTTAGGCCTATCTCTCCCAACGTGGGAGCGGCCCGCTATGTACTAGTTCACAGGCCGACAGACCCGAATAAAGCTTTTTCCATTCAATTCCATTGTCAGAGGTTTCGCCCTTGGCATAGTTTAATGATCGATGTGCCGTGACAGATACTTGATGGCGGCCTATTGTATTTTCCTGATGTTGCTGCTCTGCTGCTCATTAGGGTCTTCAAAGAAACGTTCATCGGAGCTCATTTTCCTGGTGTCGTAGTCACCGTTAATGCATTCTTTGGTGGCTTTGGCGTTCGGGGAAGATGTTATGTTCTGAAACGGTGTCGGACTATTTGAAGTAATCATAAAAAATCGTGATGTTGTTGCATTTGGAGGTGAAATCTTTCATTACTTCGGTGCGACCCCGTTTTCTTAGTAGATCAGTTTTATAGACTGTGGAATTTTTATCCATAGAAAAAGTGTAGTGTGCGGTAGTCATGCTGGCCATTGACCTTAGACCACAACAAGGGAGTATATTTCAAGCAAAAGTCACACATTACTATACCCGTACGTGACCAGCCAAGGAAGACTGGTCACGCATGGTTAACCCTTGCCACCAGGAAAAAGAAAGTAAACAGAAGAAAATAAGGGAACAGGATAGATCATTATTGCGAGGTAAAGGCGAAGATGGTAGAGTAGGTACGGAAGAGGTGACTGCCGATTTCCCTCACTGTGGGTCAGCCCGGGGGGCCTTCTGCGGGTAGCCGTGGGCCAAATTGGTGTGTTCCGTTCGCCAGGTTGCCTTGAAGGTGCAATCACCCGACTTCGGCTCGACACCAGGATCCCCTTTTTCCCGGACACGGCAAAGCGACGCACAGCGAGGTAAGGGAGGGGGTCGACCACCCCCTTCCCCAGTTTGCTCGGGTCCGTATGAAGCCGTGTCCCCTTTGGAGAGACAAAGAAAGATCGTAAGAGAAAAAATAGAAACCAAAAAAGAGCGAGAGAGGAAAAAAGAAATCGAAATTAACGAAGGCGAAAAAACACAGAAAAAGAAAGAGAGGGAAAAATAAAGAGACAAGTAAAGAAAAACAAAGATGTCCGTCCAGTTCAATAAAGGAACATATGGAAATGACAGGAATGGGTTGCTCACCAAGGGGCTACGGGCCCATGCTTTGCTGTGCCAAGTTTCGCGCGACATAGTGCAAACTTTGGTTTATTTTAGCAAAAGGTTCATAGAAATGGAAAACTGAAAGAGTGCCACTGTCAAACACCGAGTGATGTACGTAATGCGGTTTTGTGCTGCCACAAACGTGGTGTCTGGCTATGGCACTACATGGTAGAAAGTTGATTTGTCACTTTAGGTGTAGTCTATGTACAGTTGAAACAAATATGAACGTATGAATTTTTTTGATATTCTACCCTCGTAAGGCAGCAGTAAAGAAGGCATTTGCTGGGCACATGTATGTTTTTAATGCGAAGTATTTCTTAGCGGACGTTTGTCTACTTAGATCTATCTATCTATCTATCTATCTATCTATCTATCTATCTATCTATCTATCTATCTATCTATCTATCTATCTATCTATCTATCTATCTATCTATCCATCTATCTATCTATCTATCTATCTATCTATCTATCTATCTATCTATCTATATTTAGCCGCCTACGTCTGGGTGCTCCCATGATCACCTCCTTAACTTGGTGTAGACGAGAATTGGCCGGAGAGGGTAAGAAGCTTTGACGAATGTGACTGTCGCGCCATGACATGAATACCGTGAAAATTCTGTCGTGTGCATCGTCAAACCCCTTCCTCCAGACAAGTGTGGCACATACCCATTTACCACGTGCCGCGGTGTACGGGTATGCGCCACAAGTGATTGAGAGTTTATATCTACCAAGGAACAGCGAGAATAGACGTCGGTCCTTTAAATGCGAGAGCATTAAGAGGAAGCGACGTCGGCAGCGTTCACCCCGACCAATGAAAAGAATAAAAATTAGAATCTCAACAGGAATCGAGCGCAAGCATTCTGCGTGGCAATCAGGTATTCTACCACAGACCCAAGTCAGGTTTATAGACCGGTTTGGAAAAACAGCCTATGCAGGCATAATATTGGTGCAACGTCAGTTGTGGTTCTATTGCTTGCTATCTAATTTTACAACAAAGCAATAAACACTGCGTATGTATTCCTGCAATACAGACGTAATATCAGTTTAACGTCTGTGGTTCCTGTGTTGGCTCCGCTTCATAGCAGTCTAATAAATGTTACATTTTTATCCCTATGATTCAGCAAGCTATATTGAGGCCTATGGCGACCCCGGAAAAATGCATTAACGAAAGTGTAGTGAAGAAGAGGAAGAAGCCACGCTCGATCATGGGTTGCTGTGCGCGTGATCTGCGTTCCTGTTGGACCGGCGCTACTTCGACTGCACAAGTCGTCAGTACTTCGTTAATAAACCGTCATTAGACATCTGGTGGAGGTTGCTGCAATCCCCGACCTCAACCTGGAGCTTCGTAACTGAACGTTGCCCGCTGCTTCAACCGCTGCAATGACCGTCATTGCCACTAGTCAGCCCGACACCGCCGCGGCTTCCAGCTCCTGCGGCGCCATTCAGCGGTACCGTGACCCTGCTATCTTTAGCGGAACAGGTGAGGCTGACGTGGAAGATTGGCTTTCCACATATGAGCGCGTCAGTGAGACCAACAACTGGGATGACCCTGCCGAACTCCGTGTCGTCATCTTCTATCTTTCTGACGTCGCCAACCGCTGGTGTGGCGTTGCATCGAACGCGACCAGCGCTTCTAGGAACGCGTTGAGAACGCATCGACGTGCTACGCCATACGACCAAGCGACGCCCGCGTTCCTGGACGGCTGCGGCGTCTGAACACACCGGTGACTGCTCCGCCCACTGAGGCTATAAAAGCAGGACAGACAATAAACGGGGGGCTTTTTCGGTTTGGGGCTTGAACGCTCGTCTCTTGTCTTTTTCTTCTGCGCGTCTGCCCCGACACGGTGGCAGTAACGCGACATGGTGTCAGAAGTTTCCGGCTGACGTCAAGAAAGTAGCATCACGCAGTATTTCTTCGTCTCTGAGGATCGCTCTGCACAGAGGACGACGACCCCGACATGCCTGGTGACGAGTCAACAGGGACTTGCTCCGGAGTGTTCGCCATCCAGCCGCCATCGAACTTCAACTTCGAAAGAACGTCCGAATGGCCGGCATGGTCGCAAGAATTTGACGACTACCGGTTCGCTTCGGGATTGAACGAGCGCAGCGAGGAAGCTCAAGTCAGCACGCTGCTTTACACAATGGGGAGGCAAGCGAGGACAATATTCCAAACCTTCAACTTGTCGGAAGAAGACGCCAAGAAATACGTGGTCGTCAAGGGCAAGTTTGACAAGCACTTCGTTACTGCTCGCAACATCGTCTACGAAAGCGCTTGCTTTCACCGCAGAAGTCAGAATCCCGGAGAGTCTGTCGACAACTTCATTACAGTTCTGCACACGCTTGCGGACAGGTGCGAGAGAAAGAGAGAATCACGATCACGAGCGTGAGCTCCATACCTGGTCTGACTTCAAGACAGCGATCGCAGAAGTCTTCGGCCGCCCGACTTTACGAAAGCTGCGCGCTGAACAACGTCTACGCCAGCGTGCTCAACAGCCCGGTGAGACGTATACGAGCTACATCGAGGATGTAGTAACTATTTGCTCCCGCGTCAATGCCTCCATGAGCGAAGAGCAGAAATGAAGCATATCCTCAAAGGTATCGAGGACGAGGCATTTCCGATGCTTCTTGCGCGGAACCCTGCTTCTGTGGCGGACGTCGTTACTCTTTGCCAGAACTTCGATGAGCTGCGTCGACAAAGGGTCCTTGCACGCAGCGCTGTCGCAGCTGCCGAGCCACTCTCGAGCCTCACGCTAGCCTCCCACCCGTCACCCGGTACATCACTCTCTAGCCAAATCAAGGACTTTATTCGGGAGGAGGTAGCGCCAGCTCTCTATGCTGCCTCGGGGCGATCGATCCTTGCAACCTGAGGCATCGCTGGCTGCTCCCATCAGGAGGGCTATCTGCGAGCAGCTTGCCGAATCGGTACCTCTGACCCAGCCATGTTTGCCTGTAGCTGCACCTCTAACCTATGCCGCGGTCGCGGTGCGACCTCCGCCGCCGACATTCGCCTTCTCTGAAGCAATGCAGCCGCGAACAGCCCAGCCTCCTGCGCCTCCTCCAATGCCAACTCGGAGTCAATATGCTCAGAATCCCTGGCACACACGCGAGAACCGGCCCATATGCTTCGCTTGCGGTTTCGCCGGCCATGTGGCGCGCTTTTGCAACCGTCGCATGTCACTTGCTCATCAAGCTGCCGCTACGCCCGGATACGGCTACTCACACGCTACTGGCGACCATGCCAGGCGTCTCAGCTCCGACTTTTCGCCGCCTCCACGACGACCTTTCAGCAACCATCGCTCCCCGTCACCCCGTCGTCGCTCGCCTTCACCCTTACGTAGTCGGCAGTCACCTAGAGAGGGAAACTAGTTACTGCAGTTCCGCAGGCACGAACTGCCAGCTTCGCGACTTCTACAAGGCCTGCACAGTCACCACGCAATTAACTCGACGTCATAGTGGAAGAAAGTGCCGCAACTGCGCTTATTGACACTGGGGCTGCGATTTCAGTCATGGACGAGAACTTTATTCGAAAATTACGCAAGGTCACAACGCCGTTCTCCGTCATGCTACTGCTCACCGCACGTACGCAGCACGTAGCACCGGTTGCTGCATGTACCGCGAGGGTGGTTATTGACGGCGCCTTCTATGACGTCGAACTCCTTGCGATCTCTTCATGCTCACACGACATCATCCTCGGCTGGGACTCGTTGTCTCAGCATCGTGCCATCATCGACTGTGCCCGGGCCGAGGTGGCGCTCTTCCCGTTCTTTGACGACGCATTGCCTGACCTTTCTAAAAGTACAGCCCAAACGCTCCCTGTTGTGTCCGACACGGACATGCCACCCGCAATGTCAGTGTTTGTGCCCGTGTCTTGCTCCACCGTGCCAGATGCTACCATCATCTTTACGCCATCGCCTATTTTTCTGCGTCGCAGGGCTCTCGCTCTCTCGTTTGCCATCCTGACTACTGCATCTGGATCATCGGCTATGCTTGTGTGCAATCCGCTTCAGCATCCCGTCACCTTGCGTCGAGGAGAATCTCTTGGTCGCATTCATCCTGTTTATCCGTTTGACATCATCGAGACATCGGATGACACGCCTTGTTATGAGCTCGACGCCCCTATTTCTCCCGTTAAGCGCACGTCTTCTGCATCATCATCAGCAACTTCGCCTTCATCAGAAATCTTTGAATCTTTCTTGCATGACGACCTGTCGCCTCCGTACCGCATGCAAGTACGCGAGTATATGCAGCATTTTCGCTCATCGTTTGATTGCGATCAAGTGCGCTTGGGCCGTACGGAGAACGTCAGTCACAGCGTCCACACATGTTCTCATCCTCCTTTACGCCAGCGACCATACCGTGTGTGGGCAGCCGAGCGCAAGGTGATTAACAAGCAAGTCGACGAAATGCTGCAGCGCGGCGTCATTCACCCTTCGCACAGTCCTTGGGCGTCACCTGTGGTGCTAGTACGCAAGAAGGACGGGTCGATATGCTTCTGTGTGGATTACCGTCGGCTAAATAAGATCACTCGTAAAGACGTCTACCCGCGGCCTCGTGTAGATGACGCACTCGACTGCTTGCAAGGAGCGGACTACTACTCTTCTTTAGATCTTCGCTCTGGCTATTGGCAAGTGCCGATGGCTGAAGCTGACTGCGAGAAGACAGCTTTTGTGACGCCCAATGGTTTATACGAATTCACCGTAATGCCTTTTGGGCTCTGCATCGCGCCCGCTACTTTCGAGAGCATGATGGACACCATCCTTCGTAACTACAAGTGGAAAACTTGTCTGTGCTATCTTGAGGACATCGTCGTGTTTTCATCAGATTTTCAGACGCACCTTGTTCGCTTGCGCGAGATACTGACCTGCCTCACCACTGCCGGCCTCCAGTTGAACATCAAAAAGTGCCGTTTCGCCACCCGCAAGCTAACAATATTGGGACACGTTGTATCGAAGGATGGTGTGCTTCCTAACCCAGCCAAGCTTCGCGCCATCGCCGAGTTTCTCAAGCCCACAACCCTTAAGGCGCTCCGCAGCTTTGTAGGCCTTTGCTCGTATTTCCGGCGCTTTGTACGTGATTTCGCAACCATCATAGCACCACTGAGAAATTTGCTTACGGATGTCCGCTTGGTCAACCTCGTGCGACGAAGCCTTCAAGCAACTACGTCGCATACTAACTTCACCGCCTATCCTTCGACATTACGACCCCACAGCACCAACGGAGATCCATACCGACGCTAGCGGCATCGGACTTGATGCAGTCCTAGCTCAGCGGAAAGACGGCTACGACGAGTACGTCGTCGCCTATGCCAGTCGCACTTTGAAAAAGGCCGAAGCAACTATTCTGTGACAGAAAAAGAGTGTTTCGCCATCATTTGGGCTCTCGGCAAATTCCGTCCATACATATATGGTCGTGCTTTCGACGTTGTTGCCGACCACCACGCCCTTTGCTGGCTTTCTTCGCTGAAAGATCCGTCAGGTCGCCTCGGCTGATGGGTGCTTCGCTTACAAGAGTATGACATTCGCGGTTTCTACAGATTGGGCAGGAAGCACTCTGACGCCGATGCGCTATCTCGATCGCCGATGCCTTCGGGTGTAGCTTCCCTATCAACGCTCTTCCAAACTATGTCAGCCATCGACGTCACGGATATGCCGGTTATAACAGCGAAAGGGTGCCCTGCTTTCAACTATCCTAAACTTCCTGCAGGATCCATCGGCCACAGCTTCTAGAATCCTTCGTCAGCAAGCCGCTCACTTTACTGTGCGCGACAACATCCTTTACCGCAGAAATTACATGCCGGATGGTCGGAAATGGCTGCTCGTGATGCCACGGCGCATGCAGTCAGACATTTGCGCTTACTTCCATGCTGCTCCTCAACATGGTCATGCCGGTGTTCTGAAAACGTATGCTCGGCTAAAGCAGCGTTTCTACTGGCGGGGAATGTATCACTTTGTCTGCCAGTATATTCGCGCTTGCACGGCGTGCCAGCGGCGAAAAGTTCACCAACGTCCTTCCGGCGAGTTACAGCCGCTACCCTGCCCTGCTCGTCCCTTTGATCGCGTCGGCATAGACCTATACGGCCCACTTCCCGGCAGTTCCTTGGGTAAGAGATGGATAATTGTCGGCGTTGATCATCTGCCGTGCTATGCCGAGACTGCAGCACTCCCAGCCGCCAGCACCCGAGAGGTTGGATTATTCATTCTGCGGAATTTCGTCCTTGGACATGGAGCACCGCGAGAACTACTCAGCGACAGAGGGCGCGTCTTCCTCTCCGACGTCATACAAGCCCTTCTCGCTGAATGCAGCATCGTTCACCGCAAGTCTACAGCCTACCACCTGCCAATGAATGGCTTGACGGAGAGGTTCAGCCACACACTCGGTGACATGATAACTATGTACGTCGCGTCGGATCACAGTAACTGGGAGGCTGTCTTGCCATTTGTCACTTACGCGTACAATACTGCCTCGCAAGCTACCACAGGCTTTTCGCTGTTTTTCCTGTTGTACGGACGAGATCCCTCTTGCACCATGGACACATTGCTTCCATACCGACCCGACGCTTCCGAATGCACGCCGTTGTCTAAAGAGGCGAGAAACGCAGAGGATTGTAGGCTGTTCGCTCGTAAACCTACAACCGCCGCTCAAGGTTGCGAAAAACTGCAACATGACAACGACGCGTCTACGCCAGACTTCCCGACTGCTTCTCTCGTTTGTTTGTGAATCCCACCTCACAGCCCTGGGCTTTCGAACAAGTTTCTTGCGCGCTACGATGGTCCCTACCGCATCAAAGGCCGCACGTCCTCTGTCAACTACATAGTTGAACCATTGACGCCGCCCCATGACCTCAGACATCGCCGCCGTGACACGGCTCATGTCAGCAGACTTAAACCATAGTATGACCCCTTGATGCTGCCTACGCCTTAAGACGCTAGGATGGCTCATCTTCTCTCCCGGGGGCAACTGTAGTGAAGACGAGGAAGAAGCCACGCTCTATCATCTGTTGCTGTGCGCGTTATCTGCGTTCCTGTCGGACCGGCGCTACTTCGAGTGCACAAGTCGTCAGTACTTTGTTAATAAACCGTCATACGACGAAAGTACGTTTTATATTCACATATTTGTACATAAAGTGCACTTAGGTTCGATAATGTATGCACACTCACGTGAGGGGTCACGTTACTTCGCACGTTACACGTCAGTGTTACCCGTTACACGTCAGTGTTGCCGACGTGCCTCGAAGCGCACGATATGCACACAGCTACTACACATACAAATACATGTCGATCCACCTCGTCACACTTGGCTCAAAGCCATAAAATACAGCATAGAAGTACGTGACTGCTTCGCGTGAAACCGAATCCCACAACGCGTGGGATCCGCCGAATTTCTTTGTCCAGCAATTCGATGCTATTGCCAATGAGTTAACCTGACTGAATAGCTCCGAGTGACAACCATAAGAAAAATACGGTGTAACAGAAATATTAGGGCGTGAAGAGTCACACACGATGTATCAACTTTCGCGGATGTAGGATTGACAAAGGGTGCTGTCAAGATTAGGTAGCAAAAGCGTTATGAAGAGCTAGAACCAATTTTATACGATGAGGCTTCATTTCATTTTTCGACCGAGCAATACCACTGGATGCAACTGTCACCAAATGTAATTGTGCGAAATAAACATGTCCACAAAAACTTACTAAAAAGAATACCTTCGATGGTCCAAAAAACAAATATTCGTTCACTTCCTGTTTTATTGCTTGTACACGTCGATTTTTTCATAAATGTTATCTCGCGCTTTCACTGATAGTCCGATGGAAGATCCCTTCTACGAAAACTCACAAGGTCCCTTATGAAATCGCATAAGATGACTTGAAGACAAAAACCATCGTGTTCTTTTTGTTCTCAGTCGATGTAGTGCCCCCCCCCCTCCTTCCCGCCACTGTTCAGGCGCTTTCTGCACCCCACGTGGTGTTGCACGGCCTCCCAGATTGAACACCTTGCAAGCTGTCTGCACCTCATGCTCCTTTTCTTCTGAGCCTTTTCTTCTGAGCCCACTTTGTGTGTGCATCCACAACGACCAAGTAGGTGCGCCCGAGTAGTGGCCCCGCGAAGTCAACGTGCACCGTGTGCCATGGTGTCTTGGGACGGTCCCAGGAGGGGATAGGAGCTTTGGGTGGGCTCTTCTGCGTTGAAAGGCATTCACGGCACTGTCGCACGGTTTCTTCGATCACCTTGACGATTCCGGGCCACCATACGTAGCTCCTTGCGCACTTCTTCATGGCTACCATGCCTCGGTGACCAGCGTGCAGAAGTGCCAGAACGTGGGATCGTGCTGAGCTCGGTATGATCACCCGTGATCCAAGTGTGAGGCACTCGCGATGAAATGCTAGTGCGGTCGCTCGTCGTCGGTAAGGAGCGAACTCATCTCCAGTGAGTTTCTCCACTGTGCCATCCTGCACTGCCTTGTACAACCTCTGCAGGATGCTGTCTTTTTGTGTAAGACGTGCTATCTCCGTAGCAGTGAACGGAGGTCTCGACAAAGCTTCGAACAATAGTACGTCGCCTGGTGGCCAGGGTTCATCGAGACGTTCTGGTAGTGGCAATCGGCTCAATGCATCCGCGTTTTGATGGTTCTTGCCATGCCTGTAGACGATGTTGTAGTCATAGGCCGACAACTTGATGCACCATCTGGTCATCCGTGGTGAGAGGACTTGAGCCGTTGGCTTCCCTGGACCCAGTATGCCGAGAAGCGGTTGATGATCCGTGACGAAAGTCACCTTTCTTCCCGCAATATACTTGTGGAACTTGTGTGCAGCAAACACTACAGCAAGGCCTTCTCTGTCCAACTGAGCATAATTGCGTTCCGCTGTCCCTAGCGTCCGAGATGCGAAAGCGATTGGCGCCTCTATTCTGGTCATCACATTGAGACAGAATAGCTCCTATGCCGTATGGCGAAGCGTCGCATGAGACGAGAAGCTCCTTCTGTTCTTCGTAGTGTGCCAGTACGGTCTGACAGAGAAGCAATCCCTTAAGTTTATCGAATGCTTCTTGATGCTTGGTCTCCCATCTCCACGTGGCGTCCTTCTGCAGGAGCTGGTAGAGACAGCTGGCAATTGTTGCCCTGTTCTTCAAGAACCTGTCGTAGAAAGCCAGCATTCCAAGGAATGATTGAAGTGCTTGCTTGCAGTTTGGTGCTGGAGCCTCCGTTATTGCTCGAACTTTCTCTTCGTTGGTGTGGACCCCTGTCTCGTCAATTCGGTGTCCCAGAAAAGAAACTTCTCGCACTGCAAAGCAGCACTTGTTTTTGCCGAGACGAAGGTTGCAATTGCGCAGCCTCTTCAGAACTTCTTCCAGTCTCTCGGCGTGTTCAGTGGCGTCTTTTCCACTGATGATCACGTCATCTAGGTATGCGCAAACGCCTGTGATGCCAGACAGCATAGTCTCCATAAAGCGTTGAAAAATGGCTGGAGCTGCAGAGATTCCGAAAGGCAATCGTTTGGCCTTGTAAAGCCCTTTCAGCGTGTTCAGGGTGAATATCTCTGCTGTCTCTGGCGTTACGTGAAGTTGCTGGTAAGCTTGTGCCAAATCCAGGGTGCTGAATACCTTGCCTCCCTTCAAGTGGCTAAGGACTTCATCAGTTGTTGGAAGTGGGTAGTCGGCTTTCTTCGATACCTGGTTCACAGTGCAACGGTAGTCGCCACATATTCGGAACGAGCCGTTTTTCTTTCGAACAAGTACGAGAGGCGTTGCCCAATCCGAATGCTGCGCAGGCTCGATTATGCCTTGACTTTGCAGTCGATCCAATTCAGCTTCCACAGCTGACCGCAGCGCGAAAGGAACTGGTCGTGCTTTTAGGAACTTTGGTTTCGCTCCTTCCACGAGTTCAAGTTGTACCGCAGGACCGACGTGTCCTGAGATGTCCTCGTCGAACACAGACTGGTACTTGTCTAGAAGCTTCGAAACAAGTTTGTCGTTTCGTCCGAGGAGGTTACAACCTGCTCCTTTGATGACAACAAGCGGTAGTGTGAAATTCTTGTTCTTGTGCTCTACATCCACCGTTGCACATCCGAGAACTCGGAGGGACTGGCCTGACCATGTGCGTAGGAGAATGTTGTCCGTTTGAAGCCGTGGTGGGTCATCTGTCCACGTGGCTTTGAACGTGGCCTCACTGATGAGTGTGCAGGCTGCACCCGAGTCGACTTCGAACTCCAAGGTCTTTCCATGTATGCGTAGTAGAGTCATGACTTTCTGCGTGCTGGACGCGTCGATTCAGGTGTTGAGCTCGTAAAGTGCCACGTCTGGTGAATCCTTTCGAGTCGTGACTGGTGCTGAGGCCACTGTCGAAGTTCCTTGTCGGGGAAATTCGATGTTATTGTTCTTGTTTGTTCTTGCCTCTTTCCGCTTTTTCAGGCAGGCCTTTTCAATGTGTCCGCGTTTCTTGCAGTAGTTGCAGGAAGCTGTCTGAAACTTGCAAGTGTCCGGAGTATGCTGCGCGTCACAACGCCAACAGTGTTGTTTCTTCTTTTGGGCAGAGGCACTCGAGTGACGTTGATTTTCTGTCTTGCCGATACTTGTGCAGGCTTCGTGAATCTCTTTGAATTCCGTTTTCACGTTTTTCTGATCTTCGACGGCGTTTTCAGCTCGCAGTGCAATGTCAAAGGCTCTCTTGAATGTCAAGTCCTTTTCTGCGAACAGCCTTTGCTGGACCTGCTCGTTCCGAAGACCGCAAACGAAACGATCACGCATCATTACATCAAGAGGTAGCATTGTTGGATTCGCCGCAGCGTCTACGCTTGTTCCAAAATTGCAATCTGCTGCTAGCTTCTTGAGCGCTGTTACGTAATCACTGACCGTTTCGTCATGCCGTTGGTCACGACGTTGGAAGCGTGCCCTGCAGAAGACCTCAGACGGCTGTGGATCAAAGTGCGCCTTGAGCATCTCGACTATGTCATCGTAACTCACTTGGTTGAGCTGCTTGGGTTGAACGAGGGCGCAGACGACGTCGTAAGTCTGTTCGCCGCATAACGTTAGCAGATGAGCACGTTTCTTGGAAGCGTCCGTGATGTCGTTAGCCTCGAAGAAGAACTATAACCTTCCATACCAGGATCTCCAGGAGCCGGAGCTGCCGCTGAATTCGGGTAGCCGACCAAAGTCAGGCGTCGCCATCTCGTTCCGTTCCTTGACGTCGGTGAAGTGCCGGTGAGTCCAGAGTCTTCCTCGTCGCCAACTGTTACGTCTGTAGAGCCACTTATGGCTGTACGACGATTTATTTTACACAAGGAAACATGAACACGTTAAATAGCGCAGCTTAGGCCTTGGAGTCACGAATGGCTACGTTCGACACCAGAATCACGCTCATGCCACAGCGCCAGTGTAGTCGCGCGCGCACTTTGTCGTCGTTGTCTTCAAGCGAGACATGTCAATACCCATACACGGTCACCGGGTTGGTATTCCATGTGGCGTCGTCGAAGGTTGTAGCGGCGGCTGTCAGTCGTCTGCTGGTTCTTGATCCGTAGGCGGGCGAGCTGTCGTGCTTCTTCGGCGCGCTGTAGGTAGGTGGTCACGTCGATGTTTTCCTCGTCGGTCACGTTTGGTAGCATGGCGTCAAGCGTCGTTGCCGGGCTCCGTCCGTAGGCCAACTTGTATGGCGTCATCTGCGTCGTTTCCTGTACGGCCGTGTTGTACGCGAAGGTCACGTACGGAAGGATGGCGTCCCACGTCTTCTGTTCGACGTCGACGTACATCGCCAGCATGTCGGCGATGGTCTTATTTAGACGCTCGGTGAGGCCGTTGGTCTGTGGGTGGTACGCGGTGGTGCGGCGGTGGCTTGTGTGGCTGTATTCCAAGATCGCCTGAGTTAGGTCAGCCGTGAACGCCGTACCTCTGTCGGTGATGAGAACCTCTGGGGCACCGTGTCGAGGGACGATGCTCTCAACGAAGAACTTGGCTACCTCAGCGGCACTGCCTTTGGGCAGGGGTTTTGTTTCGGCGTAGCGGGTGAGGTAGTCGGTAGCCACGACGATCTCTTTATTTCCGCAAGTCGACGTTGGGAACGGCCCCAGGAGGTCCATCCCGATCTGCTGGAATGGTCGCCGAGGAGGCTCGATCGGCTGAAGGAAGCCTGCTGGTCTTGTGGGCGGTGTCTTCCGTCGCTGACAGTCTCGACACGTCCTTACGTAGCGAGTGACGTCGGCGGTAAGGCGCGGCCAGTAGTACTTTTCCTGTACTCGTGCGAGCGTTCGGGAAAGTCCGAGGTGTCCAGCCGTTGGGTCGTCGTGCAGGGCATGCAAAATTTCTGGTCGCAGTCCCGAAGGTACGATATGGCAGCTGGCTCGGGCCGGAGAGAAGTTCTTCTTTACGAGGACGTTGTTTTTCAAGGAAAATGATGCCAATCCTCGCATGAATACTTTTGGGACAACGATGGTCCTGCCCTCCAGGTATTCCACTAGACCCTTCAGTTCCGGGTCGGCTCGCTGTCGTTCGGCGAAGTCTTCGGTACCTATGGCTCCCAAGAAGCTGTCATCATCCTGGTCGTCGGGCGTTGGTGGGTCGACGGGGGCACGAGACAGGTCGGAGTGTTTCCTTCCGGACTTGTACACGACAGTAATGTCAAATTCTTGAAGTCTTAGGCTCCACCGTGCAAGGCGACCTGAAGGGTCCTTCAAGTTAGCTAGCCAACACAAGGCGTGATGGTCGCTCACAACTTTGAAGGGCCTGCCGTAGAGGTAGGGGCGAAACTTTGACGTAGCCCAGATGATGGCGAGGCACTCCTTTTCTGTTGTGGAATAGTTGACCCCTGCTTTAGACAGCGACCGGCTAGCATAACTGATAACCCTTTCCAGTCCGCCCGCCCGCTGCACAAGGACGGCGCCGAGTCCTATGCTGCTTGCATCGGTGTGAATCTCCGTATCGGCGTATTCGTCGAAATGCGCAAGTATCGGAGGTGTCTGCAGGCGTCGTTTCAGTTCATGAAATGCTTCGACTTGCGCTGTTTGCCACCTGAATTCGACGTCGGTCTTCGTGAGCTGCGTTAATGGCTCGGCGATCCGCGAAAAGTCTTTGACAAAACGTCTGTAATAGGCGCACTAGCCGAGAAATCGGCGCACGGCCTTCTTGTCGGTAGGTGGCGGGAAAGCGGCGATGGCAGCTGTTTTCTGCGGGTCTGGGAGCATTCCAGTCTTGCTGATCACGTGACCCAAAAACAAGAGCTCCTCGTACGCGAAGCGGCACTTTTCTGGCTTCAGGGTGAGCCCGGAGTTCTTGATTGCTTGAAGTACGGATTGAAGTCGCTGGAGGTGTTCGTCGAAGTTCGAGGAATACACAACGACGTCGTCCAAGTAAACAAGGCAAGTCTGCCACTTCAAGCCAGCTAATACAGTATCCATGACTCGTTGAAAAGTCACAGGTGCCGAGCAAAGACCGAAGGGGATGACCTTGAACTCGAACAGGCCGTCCGGTGTTATAAAGGCGGTCTTTTCTTGGTCTCTCTCGTCGACTTCAATTTGCCAGTAGCCGGTCTTGAGGTCCACCGACGAAAAGTAATTCGCGTTGTGGAGTCGATCCAGGGTATCGTCTATCCGTGGGAGAGGGTATACGTCCTTCTTTGTGATTTTGTTCAGGCGACGATAATCGACGCAGAAACGTAGGGTCCCATCCTTCTTCACTAACACCACGGGAGACGCCCACGGGCTGTTGGACGGCTGGATGATGTCGTCGCGTAGCATTTTATCGACTTGTTTCTTAACGGCCTCCCGTTCCCGCGTCGAAACCCGGTAGGGACTCTGACTGAGTGGTCGAGCATTTTCTTCTGTTATGATGCGGTGCTTAGCAAGGGGCGTTTGTCGGACCCGCGATGACGACGAGAAACAGTCCCTGTATTCCTGCAGAAGGCGTCGAAGCTGTTGCTGTTGGCGAGCGGGAAGACTTGGGTTTACGTCGAAGGGTGGCTCATGGATCGTCGTCGTAGCTTCGTTAGAATCTGAAAAGGCAAACGCATCGCTGACGGCCAATATTTCTTCGATGTATGCAGTCGTCGTGCCCCTGCTCAGGTGTCTGTATTCCTGGCTGAAGTTCGTTAGCATCACGCTTCCTTTTCCTTCATGCAACCGAGCAATGCCCCTTGCGACGCAAATGTCACGGTCTAGCAGGAAACGCTGATCGCTCTCGATGACACCTTCGATGTCTTCAGCTTTTTCGGTGCTGACGGAAATTATGACGCTGGAGCGAGGCGGGATGGTAACTTGATCCTCGAGCACGTTCAGGGCATGTTGACATGGACTCGTATCCGGCGGTGTCGTTTTGTCCGACGATAGGGTTATCGATTTGGTTCTTAAGTCGATGACGGCGCCGTGATGGTTTAAGAAGTCCATGCCAAGTATGACGTCCCAGGAGCAGTGTTGCAAGATCACGAAACTCGCAGGATACGTGCGATTATTGATTGTGACTCTTGCTGTGCAGACTCCAGACGGCGTTATTACATGGCCTCCAGCGGTGCGGATTTCGGGGCCTTCCCAAGCGGTCTTAACTTTCTTCAACTTCGTGGCGAAGGGCCCACTGATGACGCAATAGTCGGCTCCAGTATCGACGAGAGCGGTGACGTTGTGGCCGTCGACGAGAACGTCGAGGTCGCTAGTTCGTCGTCTTGCGTTGCGGTTGGGTCGCGGCGTCGGGTCACGGCTGCGTCGCTGTGTTCCGCTGCTTCCATGTTGCGTCGTCGGGTCTTCTTCAGTCCGCGAGATTTCGTCGTCAGGGGTCTGTTTGGTTCGCGTCGTATTCTGAAGGTTTCGTCGCGGCGTCGTCGTCGGCGGCGGAGGATCTTCGGTAGTTCGTCGTACAGCAACCGCACCTCCATCGGTTGCTGCCCTTAGTTTTCCGGATACGGGCTAGGCGACCGGCCCCGGTTTGGGCCAGTGTACGGCCGGCGGTGCGGTGACATATAGCGGCCGGGCGACGGCGAGCGGGAAGGTCGTCGTTCTTGCCGCTGTGTTCCGGTGAGGTAGTCGTCGATGTCGCGAGGCCGTTCGCCTGGCTGCGGGCGCGGCGCGTTGATGGCGAATCCGCGTAGTCCCATCTGTCGGTACTGGCAGCGGCGGTACGTGTGGCCGGCCTCCCCGCAGTGGTAGCAGAGCGGGCGGTTGTCAGGGGCGCGCCAAACGTCGGTCTTCCTCGGCGCGGATCGCTGGCCGGCTGGCGGGCGATATGACGTGGGTGGTGGCGGCGGTGGTGCCTGGCGGCGGAACTGCTGGGGTGGCGCGGCGTCTTGACGTGGGCGAGGAGGGGGGGCGTTGCGTCGGGCTGCAGCAGCATAGCTCATGGCTTGCAGCTGCGGCGGTGCCGGCTGAGGAACACCCAGTGACTGTGTGATTTCCTCGCGTACAACGTCAGCAGTCGACGTAACTTCGGGCTGTGCAAACGGCGCAAGCTTTCGCAGCTCCTCTCGCACGATTGCTCGGATCGTTTCGCGGAAGTCGTCGGAGCCGAGGCCATGAACAGCTGTGCTGTCTTGAAATGCGCGTCGATTGTACTGCCGGGTGCGCATCTCGAGCGTCTTCTCGATGGTCGTTGCTTCCGAGACGAATTCTTGAACTGTCGATGGGGGGTTCCGCATCAGCCCGGCGAAGAGCTCCTGTTTGACTCCTCGCATAAGAAAGCGGACCTTCTTGTCCTCGGGCATGACAGGGTCTGCATGACGGAACAGCCTTGTCATCTCCGTGAAGAGCGCCACGTTTTCGTTCGGCGTCTGCACGCGGGTCTCGAGCAGAGCCTCAGCGCGCTCTTTCCTGACGACGCTCGTTAATGTCACGAGGAACCTGGTGCGAAAGATGTCCCATGTTGTCAGGCTTCGCTCTTGGTTCTCGAACCAGGTCCGAGCGGCGTCTTCCAAAGCGAAATAGACATGCCGTAGCTTGTCTTCGCTGGTCCAGGCATTGAAAATCGCGACTCGGTCGTAGGCTTCGAGCCAGCTTTCCGGGTCTTCGAACGACGATCCGCGGAAGGTTGGCGGCTCCTTGGGCGTCCGGAGAAGGATCGGTGCGGGCGGCACAGCGTGTGTCATCGTCGCTGTGGTCGAGGTCAGGATCTTTGTATGCCGGGTCTTTTCAGGTAGAGGCCCGTGCTCTGGCGGTAGACCTTGTTGCCTGCGGCTTGCTCGACGATCCGGGTTTTCTTTGCCGTCGTCCTCCTCGCGGCTTCGGCTTGGGTCAGCGCTTCGCGGGGGCGTCCGGATCATGGAAGAAGCAGCACCTCCACCAGATGTCACGTGGTCGTGACGTCGACGAAGACAGCAGTCAGCAGGTCCGAGGTGAAACTGTTTATTTGGCCGAACTTGTGGCCGAGAAACTGATAGCCAAACTACAGCGATACACTGATTGCGTCGACCGTCGATCAACTGACAAGCGATCAAGCGCGTCGGCTTTTATACAAGCGCTGTCGAACTTTCCAGCAATATCGCTGGTGGCGGTGTTATCTCTAGACAAAGCTGGAACATTCGCGTGCGGGGCACAATCTTAACAAACCGATCTACTACAATCGTGACACTTCTAGAACACTACTTCGCGGTCAGCGTCGAGCGTTGATAACCGTCCCTGCCGGTCAAACCCGAATACATCAAAACAAGACAAGAAGTGGGCGTGGCAATACTAACAACCCTTACCAGTACCCTCAACGATGTTACGTGCGTAATCCTTACAAACAATGGTCGCCGTTCTAACAGGACATTTGACACACCTCGCGCATTTGAAACGTCAGTCTTTTGAATCTCCCAGTGGCATCTTCTGCGAAGGGGGAAGCTAAACGTGCAGGTGGAGTTTGGACATAAAAAAGTAGAACGAAGATGGACAGGCTCGGTAGTTGCAGAGTGAACTGCTGTTTTGACCCATCGTGCTATGTTCCGCATCTTGTAAATAAATGTGATCTCATAATCACACTACCAGGAAGGCTTTTAGATGCAAAATATTCATACGTCAAAGTGGACAAATTGACGCGTAATGAGTTTTCGCACTAATCACGACATCTTATTAACATATATTTCTAAAAACCGTGATTGAAGAGCCAATAACTTTTAACGCTCCCCTTGTGCAGAAAGATTCTTCTTGCAGGCATTGTACACATCAAGGAGGTTTAAATAAAACTTGCTGGAGTGGAGGCCGCCTATACTTACCAATGGGCCGCAGTGAAGCCGCGCCGCGCGCGCGGCGGCCATCTTGCCATAGGCAAGAAACGGGAGCCAAAGCGCGCCCGCCGCGCTGACCGCGTCTTTCCGCCGTGGTTTTTAATGGTTATAATGGCGAACATTGAGGGAGAAGTTGTCAAGAATAAGAAGCGAAATCGCAGATAAGAATGCGGTCAGTTTTATTGTTTCTTTTGGCGTTTTCCTTGCAAGCATGCACACCGAAGGGCCTGTATCACTGTTTTTTTTTTAAATAATTATCCTCGTAAGAGCAGACCTCACTTCTCGGCATTCATTTTCCTGTTTATTCCGTTCGTCATGTGACGGAGTCTTATGCATATATGGAGTTCGGCCACTTTCTTTGAGCGGAATATAAATGTGGGTCGAAAGCACCACACTCGATATGCTCATCGAGAAGGATATATATTCGTCAAGGCTTGAAAGCCATCTCTTTTTTCAAGACAAGCTCAAAATCTCCAAAAATAATAGTTTTGGCTTTGCATGGACGTGCTTCAAGGGCATTCAGCTTGCAGTCGACACTATTTCAATAGATACAGCTTTTTCGATACTATTTCGTAGGCTCGGCTGCTCTCTCTTACCCTGTCAATGAATCAATTAAAAATGCCCAAGTGGCATAAGTCATAAGTTTAAGCCAACAAGCATAGTCTCTCATCATGTATTCCAGTCCCAAAGTCCGCATATCTATAACCGTTTAGTGACTTTAGTCACAATCTCAACATATTTTCTCATTTGTCATCAACAATCAAAGTACAGTAGAGTTTTTTGTGCGGCATTGGGCTAGCTTTTTCGAGACAGTGACTCATCTGTGAAGCCAGCATTTCCTTTGATGGAATTCTGTCCACCGTTCTCGTAAGAGCGCTCTGCTGACAGTGCGCGATTAAACTTCGTGCGTGCATACTCGTAAGCTGATGGAGAATAGAAGTGCAGCGTTAACGCAAACGCCCGCAGCTCGGATGGAATACGTGTCTTGCTGGTCTTTTCGTGCCCTAGGGTTTGCTGTATGTATGGGGGAAGGCTGCAGTGAACATCGCCCTGCCCCAGACATGAGCTTTTGATCCTTGATCTCCTTTATCATCGCTTGAGGATCGAGCCTCGCTCTTTTTGGTCAGTGTGCAATTTTTTCTGCTGCAGAATTTTCATTCTGAGCTGTTTTATCTCTTCTTGGAAAAGATGAAGCATTTCTTCGGAATGATGCCGTATAGGTGATGCAACTGTCACATCTTCAACAACTTTTTTCAATTTGAACGCATCTAACGGCCGGAGTACCCCTGGGCGATCGGTTAGGTCGCTTTATTTGCAGCTAGAGAGAGCACTGCACAGTTCAGACCCGCTGGTTTTACTCGCTGCACTGCATAAAGCAAAATACAAATATAAAGAAAAAAATGCACGAATGTAATAAAAAACAGGTCCTTGTATATTGCCCAAATGACGTTACTTAACCTCGTAGTTGCGAGCTACCCTTTTATAGCACGAACAGGGCAACCGATAACGAAATCTCGCCTATTTATATAATTTCAATGAATAGCAAGCGGTGCGTTATTTTCCTATTCGCGCTCCGCACCAGTGGTATCAACAAGCACAAGAATGTGTATCACTGGGTTTTGCACGTGTTTTACAAATGCGTCAAGCACAGCTAGTCGAAGAACTCCCAGGTCGCAGCATAGTCCGGTCGAAACAATTCGGCGAAAAGTGCCTCTAACATATGCGATCGCCGTCTTTTGGCTGCCAGACTTCCCGTCAAACAGCCTGCCCCGACGTGCTTCGAACATTTGAGTCCTTACGAAACCGGTTAGGAAAAAAGAATGACCGTCAGATGTGAAATTAGAGACAGATTGCGGGCTGTCAGCATATGTTCCGGCATATAGAGTAAGTTTTCATCGAGCTCGAAATGTTCTGAAACTTCATCCCAGAGTACCTTTTCGCTCGATTTATACAGCCGTACGCAACGCACAATGTATCCAACAGCGTCCGGACGCCACCACGCCAGAGAACAGCTAGAACATCTATGCGGCCGCTGCAGCATGCGTTGCGGAAGGCGCGCTTTCTGCCTATGGCAAGATGGCGGCACGCGGCTTCAGCTGAGGGGCGCCTCCTCCACTCCAGCAAATTTTATTTTAACCTCCTTGGTACACATACAGTTGAAGATACGCTGGTCGAAATTCCACAATAGGATAATTGTGCATTAAAATAAACCTACGGTTTTAAAATATTGTACTTACCTGCGAGGAGACTGACAGAGAACCACATCAATGCGCAATAGATAATTGAAGATTTTTTATTCATTATGCCGTCTCTAGGAAAAAATAAAATTTCCTGTAAGCACATAGGATGATAGAGTCTACATGTGAGAATGAAAAACATGGTTGATCCCTCTGTCATAGGAATCGGTATAACACGAAAGTAAAACGTGTCTTCACAGACGTAGTTGAGCGTTTGTTGTGGATATTTTCGCCCCGAGGACGAAGGACTGAATGTTATAGCAACAAGTTTTATTTTCACCTGAAGAACAGCAAGCAGCTAGAAATTTGCAACGCGCTGCTCAAGCAGAAAGGACGCATGGAACGAACATACACATGATGAGCGCGAACTAACAACTCTCACAGCTCGGCAGTTAAAGCGCGCTGGTCAAATAGAAAGAAGGACGCACGAAACGAACGCATAAGAATACACAGGATGAGCGCGAACTGTCACAGTTGTAACTTATTTGTTGGTGAGCAGCGCGCTCCTTTCGCAAAAGCAGCCACTGCAGTGAGCGAAGAAACCTTCGTGTTCTCTGTAACTTCAGCGCAAACTTGCGGCGACAGTGCAAGACGTACAAGATAAGCACGCGTGCAGGAGCGCCCACGCCCAGTGGAGGCGCCCGCTCATCTCAACGCGTGAGGTGACGCATGCCGTTCCGCCATTCGAGCCCTTCGCGCCATCTCACCAGTGATAACGAAAACAAGCTGATGTACCGCGATCTCTGAGTACAGCCACCGGCAAATGGTGTATATAAATAGCACGCCGTTAGCACGTTGAAGCAAGTGCCGTCTGTGGCGGAGTCGTTTCGCGCTGCGCTCTGGGGATCGAGGGGTCGTAAGTTCGACTCCCGGTGATGGAACTTTTTCTTCTAGTTTTTTTTCTTTGCCATATATTAGTCTTTATATTTTAGAACGTCATATGCGTGACGGAAATGCGTCAGTGGAGCCGAGGTGGACCTCGGCATAAAACACTTTTGTGTTAAAAAAAGTTACCAATATATTTCTACAAACTATTTCATTCCCACGCGCAAAGTTGACATTCACCATACGTTACCCACAGCACGCTTTCTAACAAAGAAATAAACATGTGATTTTTTCTGCATAATTCACAGCAGAAACCTTATAATTAAAAAACCCTTTTCACATAACGCATAAAATTGCACTAAATATTTATATGTGGTTGGTATTTGAGAGCACGTAACATTTTGCACGCCTGTCAAGAAAATATGAGTGATAAAATATTTTCAGCTTGATGCAAGATAAACCATTATGTGAAACTGACAACTAAGTTGAAGCTGAGCGCGGTGCTTGCGGACACAGATGCCTCATTACCGGCGGTCCCGTGCCCAGCGACATCCTATGTCCCAGTATAAAACTTCTTGACCTTGGGAGCATGGCATCACAGCACATCTGCCCAGAACGCCACACGAACCCTCCTTCCGTACTTGAAGGTAACCAGAATAACCGACCGCCTGCGACACGCTGCACTGGGCGTGTTGTGTAATGTGTCTTTCTTTCTATCTCTCTTTTACTATCCGATTCCCCTCCCTATGTGAATGGTAGTATTGTAGTTAACGTCCCTACCTTTTCTATATTTGTTCTCTCTATTTCTCTGGCGGAGTTTCTTGACCGAAAAAGCATTGAGTTAGACCGGGAGAGTTTGTTCATAATAAACCGAAGCACGAACCGAAAATATGTAGGTATTCTAGCAAATGTTCTAAAAATGCATTCCAGACATGAGAAAGCTGTAATTAAGTTAGACGATTGAATGGTTCGAAAAAGAAAGAATTTACAACAAGCGAGCTGTGTAAATGTAGTCATCACATACTGTAATAATTTCTGAGGAACAATAGCACGTTTTTCCAAAACGTCCAATGCCTCCAATGTGTCGTACTATCCTTGTTGTACAACGATCATTTGATGCATGTTAGCTTTGATTGTCGTTGCCCACTTTAGAGCAATCTTTATTCATCATCATCATTATTTTCTGCCTTTTTAAGTATTTATTTAGTATTCGTTGAAGAACAAAATCATCTGACAATGATCTCCTGTTTATCCTATCATGTCTGAGCTTGTTCTAATTTGCGCCTGCGAACTTCCTGGTTTCATGACTTCATTTAACCCTCTTCCACCCTCTGTTACCGAACATATATGTGTTCTCGCATTATTCACTGGAAGTGCACATTTCGCTTTACCCACATCGTTAAATTGGCTGTTATTATTTGGCAATGAGTACCGTAAGCGGTCCAGGCCACCCTTATTCTCAGGGGTATTTCTTTTTCATGAGTAGCATCCCTGCCAGTAGCTGCCCTAGGTAGGCACGCTTTTGTATTGAATGCAGAGGTTGTTTGCCTATCATGAACTCTTTATTTTACATGCGAAGCATTTTTTAGCGAACCTCGAGCACTTTGGCCGTTTCTATCTATCTATCTATCTATCTATCTATCTATCTATCTATCTATCTATCTATCTATCTATCTATCTATCTATCTATCTATCTATCTATCTATCTATCTATCTATCTATCTTGCCGCCTACGTCTGGGCGCTCTCGTGGTCGTCTCCATAACTTGCAATATAGCAAAATTGTCATAGCACGTATGACGAACACGGTTCACTGGTCATGACATGAATAACGCAAAACGCCTGTCGCTTTCGTCATCAAGCTCTTTCTATTAGCACCTTGTCAAACATTGGCCTAGTAGGAAAGCTTTTGTGATTGCATGATTATTTCATACATCAAAGGCTTCACTTACCTGACACACTCGTTGTAAATATTTCTATCAGGTTCACTTGCGCATTTCATTTTTTTATATTCTTTCTTTTTATTATTATTTCTTTCCCTCTCTTCTTTAGTCTGTCAATCCCGTTCCCCATCCCTACACAGAGTAGCATGCCAGCGGTATATTGACGCCGGCAAAAATCTCTGTTTTTCCAATAAAGAGTCTCTCTCTCTCTCTCTCTCATGGCACACACCCGCATATCAAAGTTCATGCTATGCGTGTATGTGCCACAGACGATTCACAGTCTCAATGAACACAGCAGTCTTGAACACACCTTGAAACGCAACTAAATATATAATTGTTGTTGAACGTCCCAAACCCACTTATGATTATGACGAAAGCCGTAGAGGAGGGCTCCGGAAATTTTCACCACCTGTGGACGTGCACCAAAATCTATGTACATGGTCCTCGAGCATTTTGACCGCATTTGCCATGCTTCATTTCTTATGAGGCTGGGTGGTGGCCTCATGCTGGCCGAGTATGACGCCAGATTGCTTGGGAGCCGCTTTGTTACAAGAGAAGAAGCCATCGCGATGTGCCCTGACGGCATACGGCTATACTACGGTAATGCGGACGTCATCCGCTATAACGTACGTTGCCTCGACGCTGTGCACAATGTATTATGTCATCGCGGATGCGATAACATAAATGACTATAAGAACGAGCAGGTACACACGAATGACCTGACCAAGGTGGCCACGATGAACGCAAGCAGCATGGGTGGCCTATCGGCCTCAATTTACCTGAGCATCGGTCGTACATAATAACGGCCAGCATCGACATAAGCGACGGCCACGTTAATTAAAACATTGTGGTACATCGTGAGGAATAGGGCAACCTCGTGCGACCATGGCTTGAATTTGCAATCTCCACGATAGGCATTATCGTCCCAGCCAAGAAGAAGCACATCACTACCGCACACCCCTCAATAGAATTGAAATGTGTGCCCGTGGTAAGGCGAACCACCACAACCATGCTATACGCAAGAAAAAAATATCTCGTGTAAGAGGAAACACTTTGCCCTTGCGCAAGCAAACGCCATAGCTATATGTAAGTGACGAAGTGCCACATACGCTCATGTAGTCTACGGATACGATCAGCGCCGAACCACTGAAGTTGGTCTACGTAGCCGTTTCCAGGGCCACCAGCCTCGACGACCCATACCTCAGCAATGTAAAAGGTTACTTCAGGTTCCGAAATGTCGCCGGCTCTGTCGACAGAGTCTGTCGACGATATGACCCGGCTAGCACACAGGCCTCTAGACATTGTCTTTGACCTGGCTACCACCTTCATTTGATGCCACAACCACAACAATCTCCTCACGTTCGCTGCTCTCAACGTGTAGTCTATGCAAGTGCACGTGCACGACCTCTAAAAGGACGCTCTGCTCACAGAAAATGACGTGTTGGCACTTTCTGAAACCTGGAGCTATGAGCCGACTCTATCGTTCACAGCAAGCAGCTTTACTGCAGGTGCGGGGGCGCGGGCACATAGAACACGGCGATGCGCCACTTCAGCATAGGCCGCATCTGACTTCGCCGGCCGCCAGACGCACAACACAACACATCATTTAAACTAACAAAAGCACTCCGCTCGCCGCCGTCTAACTGAGAACTCTCAAAAACCCCTTCCACACGTGCACACAGGTTCGTGAAACGTGCATGCGTTCTCCCTCAGAACGGAGAAGTATAAGCGCTACATATTAGCTTACCGCATCTGGTTTTGTTAATACCCATGTTGCTGTTGGCATTGTTACCCAACAGTAAACAACTGCTTAAATAACACATGTGCGACTCTTCCATATATGTGTGTGGGTATAGCATTAGCGCTTATTATTAGCCTCATTTCGTAACGTTTCGCTCAATGTAAAAAATTACGCCACTGTCACCTCCCCGCCGCATGCTGTGGATAACGTAGATTTTTGCGGGAGGTGGGATCTGCCGATTT